>NW_026689718.1:0-17500 GCF_943734765.1 Anopheles ziemanni | reverse complement strand
TCCCATGACTTGTGAGCGATTGGCATACGTTACCACATGAAGAGAAAAATTGGCTAAGTCCCGGATCCATATTATATGAAGAGAAAAATCGGCTAAGTCAAGGATCCATATATAATAACCTTATAATTGGCTAAGTCCAGGATCCATATTATATGAAGAGAAAAATCGGCTAAGTCCAGGATCCATATATAATAACCTAATAATCGGCTAAGTCCAGGATCCATATATAATAACCTAATAATCGGCTAAGTCCAGGATCCATATTATATGAAGAGAAAAATCGGCTAAGTCCCAGATTGGGTCTGTCAGAAATACACTTTCAAGTTACCACACAAGTAAGCAAGATGGCCATATGATAGATCCATATGATATGAAGAGAAAAATCGGCTAAGTCCCAGATTGGGTCTGTCAGAAATACACTTCCAAGTTACCACACAAGCAAGCAAGATGGCCTAGTGATGGATCCATATGATATGAAGATAAAAATCGGCTAAGTCCCAGATTGGGTCTGTCAGAAATACACTTTCAAGTTACCACACAAGTAAGCAAGATGGCCATATGATAGATCCATATGATATGAAGAGAAAAATCGGCTAAGTCCGAGATTGGGTCTGTCAGAAATACACTTCCAAGTTACCACACAAGCAAGCAAGATGGCCTATTGAAGGATCCATATGATATGAAGAGAAAAATCGGCTAAGTCCCAGATTGGGTCTGTCAGACATACACTATCAAGTTACCACACAAGCAAGCAAGATGGCCATATGATAGATCCATATGATATGAAGAGAAAAATCGGCTAAGTCCGAGATTGGGTCTCTCAGAAATACACTTCCAAGTTACCACACAAGCAAGCAAGATGGCCTAGTGATGGATCCATATGATATGAAGATAAAAATCGGCTAAGTCCCAGATTGGGTCTGTCAGACATACACTATCAAGTTACCACACAAGCAAGCAAGATGGCCTAGTGATGGATCCATATGATATGAAGAGAAAAATCGGCTAAGTCCCAGATTGGGTCTGTCAGAAATACACTTCCAAGTTACCACACAAGCAAGCAAGATGGCCTAGTGATGGATCCATATGATATGAAGAGAAAAATCGGCTAAGTCCCAGATTGGGTCTGTCGGAAATACACTATCAAGTTACCACTTGAGCAAGCAAGTTATCACACGAAGAGAAAGCCGGCAAAGTCCGGGAATGTTACCACATGAACTGGAAAATGGGCAAAAACCTACCTTCACAGGGATCGTGAATAACTAAGGCTGTAGACATCGGATCGACAAGCCAAAGACTGATATGGAAAGGAAATGAGTAGTACTAGCTTTCCTGAGAGTTGCAGAGCTTAGACTGCATATGAACGGAAGTTATTAAGCGTCAAAGTCAGAAAATTTGCCCGAAGGAACACAAGTTCCAACTTAGAGCATGAATACCGCCTAGACGGTAAGAGGTACGGCCAGGCTGAGGAATAAGAAAATGTTGGCCAACATGTTCCCTAACTATCCCCCGAAGACCGCAAAGCAATCCAACATCAACCAAGAAAGTTATAGCCCGATCAAGGAAACACCTACTTTGCACCGATATTGCACCAAATACATGTACCAAGCACCTTCGGTTGCATACCTGCAGGGGTTTACCATAGTAGGCCATGGAAGACCGATATACCGAACATAATCACTTTCTATCTCCTCGGGTGTTTGAGATAGCGCTTTGCGGTACAAGAACGAAAGTTAGACCATATCTTGGTGCATCTTTTTGCCCAAAAACACAAGACCCTATCTACCAAGGCAAGAAAGTTGTGTGGGGACAAAATGTCCAAAAGTGCCCAAAGTGGCACACTTGAACCATATATTCGAGAAAAACACAAGTGTGGGCCCGAGCTAGCAAGTTGAAATGTTCTGACCGTCAGTAGCCCTAGTTGAGGTGCACTTATCATTATATGAGGCCAACGTGCCAGCTAGTCTCTAAAGGGGCGATATGGGTGTTCCAAGGTTTGTACCCAATTGAGGAAAAAACAGGGTAAGGTACGGTGTACCGCGAATAACTCGGGCTATAGATGTCCGATCGATGAGTTTGGCATATGTATGGAAAGGTCTCGACGAGACCTAACTACCCTGAAAGTATGAAGGCAAAGACTTGAATGACCGGGAAGTAATTAAGTGCACAAGTGGTAAAGTTGCACCAAAGTCCATGTTACCCGAAGTGGTACATGAACACCCAATATTCGACCAAAACACAAGTTTAGAGACGAGCTAGCGAGCTACATTGTTCAGACCGTCAGTAGCCCGCATCAAGACACGCATTTCATTATATTGAGCCTAGCCGCTAGCTCGACTCGAAGTCGGTCATATGGTTGGTTGATGGTTTGGACCGACCACGTGGTGTACCAAGGTTATGTACCTTTCATGAATTAAAACTCTGGCTGTATGGCACTGAGCGACAAGCTAAGGTGTGATTTGGAATAGTCTTGAGTGGGACTATTTAGGAAAAATGCGAACAAAAAATCACAAAGTCCTTGGGCGAAGCTATTAGCGAAACATAGAGCAAATTGGTACCAAAAACTATGGAAATGGGACTTGAGTCAAAAATAACCGCAAGTTGGAGAAGAGATAGCAAGCTTGCGTAGAACATTTATAACTAGTGCGTGGTATGACCAACAAAAATGTGTATGGGGCCAAGGCGCTGGCTGGCCTCCAAAGTGGTGATATGGGCGATTCAAAGTTTGTACCCAAGTATGAACAAGTATGGAAAAAACAGGGTAAGGTACCAAGTACCATGAATAACTTCGGCTGTAGATGGCCTAGCGAGGCAAACCGCATATCGTTGGAAAGGTATTGGGGAGACCTATCTACCCTGAAAGTTTCATGAGGCTGAGTTGAAAGACCACGGAGATATTAGGTGATGATGGTCCAATTCGGGGACCAAGTCGCAGGAAATGGCACTTGACCAAAATCACGCTTGGAAGGTGAATACCGGCTTACCGGTAAGAGATAGCGACTTGGCGTAGAATATTCATAAGTTGGGCGTGTAAAGACGCAACTTTCATTATATGGGGGCAACCCGGTCAGGGTGCTCCAAGTCGGTCGTTTGGTCGGTTTATGGTTTGGGCCGACCATGTGGTGTACCAAGAAGAGGTACCTTTCATGAATTATAACTCGGTCAGTTTGCCACCGAGCGACAAGTTGCGATGTGATTTGGAATGGTCTTGAGTGGGACTATCAAGCAAAAATACAAATAGAAAATCAGCTTGTCCATGGCCGAAGCTATTAGTGAAACATATAGCAAAATGGGTCCAAAAACGAATGAAATGGGACTTGGACCAAGAATAACGGCAAGTTGGAGAAGAGATAGCAAGTTGACGTAGAACATTTATATTTTGGGCATAGTATGACCAACAAAAAAGTATTTGGGGCCAAGGTGCTAGCTGGCCTCCAAAGTGGAGATATGGGCGATCCAAAGTTTGTACCCAAGTACGAACAAGTATGGAAAAAACAGGGTAAGGTACCAAGTACCATTAATAACTTCGGCTGTAGATGGCCGAGCGAGGCAAACGGCTCACCGTTGGAAAGGTCTTGGGGAGACCTATCTACCCTGAAAGTTTTATGAGGCTGAGTTGAAAGACCACGGAGATATTAGGTGATGATGGTCCAATTCGGGGACCAAGTCGCAGGAAATGGCACTTGACCAAAATCACCCTTGGAAGGTGAATACCGGCTTACCGGTAAGAGATAGCGACTTGGCGTAGAATATTCATAAGTTGGGCGTGTCGAGACGCAACTTTCATTATATGGGGGCAACCCGGTCAGGGTGCTCCAAGTCGGTCGTTTGGTCGGTATATGGTTTGGGCCGACCACATGGTGTACCAAGTTGAGGTATCTTTCATGAATTATAACTCGGTCAGTTTGCCACCGAGCGACAAGTTGCGGTGTGTTTTGGAATGGTCTTGAGTGGGACTATCAAGCAAAAATACAAACAGAATATCAGCTTGTCCATGGCCGAAGCTATTAGTGAAACATATAGCAAAATGGGTCCGAAAACGAATGAAATGGGACTTGGACCAAGAATAACGGCAAGTTAGAGAAGAGATAGCAAGTTGGCGTAGAACAATTATATTTAGTGCATGGTATGACCAAGAAAAAAGTATATGGGGCCAAGGTGCTGGCTGGCCTCCAAAGTGGAGATATGGGCGATACAAAGTTTGTACCCAAGTATGGCAAAAACTGGTAGAGGTACCTTTCATGAATTACTGCTCAGGCTGTATGGCACTTAGCGGGACGCTTGGCTCTGGTATGGAATAGTCTTGAGTGGGACTATCAAGGAAAAATACGAACAAAAAATCACCATGTCCACGGACGAAGGTATTAGCGAAACTTAGAGCGAAATTGCGACCAAGTCGCTGGAAATGGCCCTTGGACCAAGTATACCGTCAAGGCGGTACGAAATAGCGAGTTGACGTGGAATATTTATAAGTTTGCCTCCACGAGACGAAAGTTTAGTTATATGGGGCCAACCCGCTCAGGGTTGTCCAAGTCGGTCATATGGCTGATCGAAATTTTCGACCAAGTACTGAGAAAACAGGGTAAGGTACCGTGTACCTCGAATAACTTTGGCTGTAGATGTCCGAGCGAGGCAAACGGCATAGCGTTGGAAAGGTCTTGAGGTGTTCTAGGCACCCTGAAAGTTTGAAAAGGCTATCTGGAAAACTCGTGGAGATATTAGAGAAACATTGGGCCCAAAAGATACCAAGTCGCAGGAAATGGGCCCTCCAAGAACACCCTAAAATCCCAATTACGGCTAAGTTGCAGGCCAGCTAGCGAAGTGAAATGTTCTAGGCATAACTAGAACACGTTAATGCGCAACTTTTTGAATCAGAACTTTTTTCGATATCTGGCCCCCAAAGGGGGGATATGGGCGATCAAAGGATTTTTCCAAGTTTCGGTACTTTTTACGGTATCGCTCATAGCTCCGGCTGTATGCAAGCAAATGACAATCTAAGACATGATTTGGAAAGGTATTGAGCAGTACTAACTTACGTTAGAACACAGCGAAGCGCTATCGGTTCATGGCAAGGCCGATATAAGCAGTCAAAGAGGAAAAATGTTGACAAAATGAACAAAAATTACCTTGGTACGCGAATAGCGGCCAGGGATGAAGAGGTACGAAGGTGGTGTAGAAGAATTATAATTAGGGCTTGGTACGCTCTAAAAGTTTGCCGAAGACCGCAAAGCGCTCAGACCCATAGAAAGTGGCCATTTGGGCCGAACAGTGCGTGCAAAGAGGTGAAAATGCAAAAATTGCACTTTGGGGGGCGATTTGCGGGGGGAAGGAGGGGTCGGAGGGCAAAATGTCCCTTGACCAAAAAGTCTTATCTCGTCGAGATCTACAACATTGCCGAAGACCGCAAAGCGCTAGCTCGCAATCGAAAAATCGAGAATTTGAAAATTTTCTAAGTCTTGGGCTCCCTAAGGAAAAGTTTCAAAAATCACGTTTGTCCCCAATTTTGAAGGGGAAGGAGTCGGTTCCGGGGCATGGTGTCTTCGGCAAAAAGTCTTATCTTTTTGCGTACTTTCGACTAGTTCAATAAAAATTTTTGACCCAAAATTTGTTCGGCGGACCCCTAGGTCGAAAAACCCGAAAAAAGTCGAAAAAAGTCGAAAATGTCGAAAAATGAGAAAACCTCATATTCGGACTCTACACGAGCCCCAGATATTGAAAAGTGAAATCCGCGGTCGATTTGGAACAAAAAATTTACCTAGGCAAAGTTGTATGGAGGTAGGGACCCCTGAGAAAAAAGTTTGGTCCCGAGGCTCCTTGGACCACCAAGTCCCTAGGTCGGACCAAAATCGGAAAAAATCCGACCAAAGTCGAAAGTGTCGAAAATTTTAAAAAACCCCTTTTGGGGCCCTATGGCCTCCCTAGATAATGAAAAGTGAGGTCCGCGGCCGATCCGGAAGAAAAACTTGACCTAGGGAAACTTGTATGACGGTGGGGACCCAAAAAAATTTCGATGAGTGTAGTTTAGACAGGCCGGAAAATGTATCGGTGGTCCGTATCAAGGGACGTCTTTTAGTTCCATGGGGTGGTGGTCGTCGAACAAAGTCGCCTAGGTCGACCACCAGAAAGACCAGTCGTGTTGTAATGGATGTTTTGACCACTTTACTAGGGAAACCTAGTAGGTCGAAGCAAATTTGGGGTTCGAGATGAGTTGGTGAAAGTTGGTCCAACCTAGGTGTGCTTGGTGGAGGTTGACCATGAAAGTAGAGCATGATGGGAATGACCATAACTTTGGTTCTAGATGTCGGATCGGTACACTTTCGGCAGTTTTGGAAAGGTGAAGGCCTGCTCTAGCTATGTTTCCTACCAAGCTGAGCGCCTACTAGTGACCCGTAGGAGGTATTAAGGGTCAAAGGCAAAAAGGGGTACCCTAAAGTGCGTGTGACCAAGAAAATGGGAAAAACGGTATCGCCTATAGCTCAGGCTGTATGGCTCGGATCGGAAAGCTTGGATATGCGTTGGAAAGGTCTTGACGAGCGCTAGCTATGTGTCCTACCAAGCGAAGCGCTAGGTGTTGAGCAAGTCGGTCATATTAGAGGGCAAAGGTGAAAAATGGTGGTTTAGAGGCGAAAATTCACCTTATGATCGAAAATAGCGGGCGAACGATAAGAGCTACGAACACGGCGTAGAACAATCATAAGTACGTTACCACAAGACCTAACTTTGGCCAATATAGAGCGAGAAGATCGGAGGTACCCATCAGGGTGATATGGCTGGTTCAAAGTTGGACCAAAACGAGACTTGAGAAATGGATTGAAACACGGTATCGCGAATAACTCAGGCTGTATGGAACGGATCGACAAGCTTAGATCAGTGTTGGAAAGGTCGAACCGAGCGCTAACTATAATCCCAAACAACCGAAGCGCTAAGTGTTGAGCAAAACTGAGTTATTAAGCGACAAAGTGGAAAAATAATACCAAAATGGCCAAAAATCACACAAGACCAAGAATACCGAGCAAGCGGTAAGAGATAGCGGGTTGACGTAGAATACTTATAAGTTTGCCTCTACGAGACCTAAAAGTCGTCCATAGAAAGCGAGAAGATCGGACCACTCTGGAAGGGTGATACGAGTGGTCAAAAATTAGCAAAAATGAAACATGGCTAAAATGGATTTGACTTGTGCACCATGTAGCTCCGGCTGTATGGCATGGATTGTAGAGCTAGGATATGTTTTGGAAAGGTAACACCCAGCGCTAGATACGACTAGAAGAAAGCAAAGCGCTAACTAGCATGATTTGGAAGTTATTAAGCGTCAAAGTCGAAAAATGTTACCAAAATTGAAACTCGAGTACATTGGGCCAAAAAGTACAAGTTGTGAAATTTGGACTTACGAGTAAAATACCGAGCAGGCGGTAAGAGATAGAGACTTGGTGTAGAACAATTATAAGTTGGGCATGTTATAACCTATATTTGGCCCGAACATAGTCTCGAGATCGGTGGTACCTAAAAGGGTGGTACAGGTGTTAGATGGTTTTCCCAGAGCATAAGCTCCACATGATATGGAAAACGGGAAACATCATAACTTCGGCTGTATGGCATGGAATGGAACGAACAAGGTATCGATGGAAAGAGAAAAGGTAGCGCTAACTATAATTCCTTCCAAGCAAAGCGCTAGCATGTGACCGTTTGGGTGTTATTGTGAGTCAAAGTCTGAAATTGTTACCACGAGAGGCGAAAATCCAACTAAGTCCATGAATACCGGGCTGGCGGTAAGAGATACGGCTTGGCCGTAGAACATTTATAAGTTGGCCAAGACAAGGCCTAAGTTTCGTCCATAGACGACAAGAAGATCGAAGATACCTGAAGGTGAGATATGGGCGTCCCAAAGTGGGCCTTTGAAAAAGTGACAAACTTCCCTTATAACAGCATACACCAAATATCTCTGGCTCTATGGCACCGAATAAGAAGTTGAGGTCAGCGATAGAAAGGTGATAGTCAGCGCTAAATATCATACGAACAGAGTGAAGCGCTAAAGGGAAAGGATCTTGGTGATATAAGGTGACAAAGTCGAGAAAAGTTGCCTCAAAATCATGAAAAATGTGAAAAAATGGCTAAGTCCCGGGTGCCTTAAGGGCAGGTTGATCGAATGTACCGAGCTGGCGGTACGAGATAGAGACTTGGTGTAGAACAATTATATGTTTGGCATGGCAAGACCTACATTTGGTC
Source organism: Anopheles ziemanni (assembly GCF_943734765.1). NCBI lineage: Eukaryota > Metazoa > Arthropoda > Insecta > Diptera > Culicidae > Anopheles > Anopheles ziemanni. Next base: position 9,277 of record NW_026689718.1, on the reverse strand, counting down.
AATACAAAGTGAGAAGATCAAAGAAACCCGTAAGGGTGATATTGGTGTCCAAAGGTAAAAAGCACTAAGTCCAGAAGTCAGTATGCGATGAAACACGGACCAAGAGTACCAAGCAATTGGTGCAAGTTAGAGCCTTAATGGTTCAAGATAGAGACTTGGTGTAGAACAATTATAAGTTTGGCATAGCAAGACCTACATTTGGTCAATACATGGTGCGAAGATCAAAGATACCCGTAAGGGTGATATTGGTGTCCAAAGGTAAAAAACACTAAGTCTTGGGAAACTTATATGAAGAAAAAGGACCCTGATGGGTCATATGGAATTGATCGAAAAATCGGCTAAGTCCCAAAATGATGATGTCAGAACTACACTCATGTGTTACCACACCAAGCAAGGCAAACTTATATGAAGCAAAAGACCCTGATGGGTCATATGGTATTTTACGAAAAATCGGCTAAGTCCCAAAATGACGATGTCAGAACTACACTCATGTGTTACCACACCAAGCAAGGCAAACTTATATGAAGCAAAGGACCCTGATGGGTCATATGGTATTTTACGAAAAATCGGCTAAGTCCCAAAATGATGATGTCAGAACTACACTCAAATGTTACCACACCAAGCAAGGCAAACTTATATGAAGGAAAGGACCCTGACGGGTCATATGGTATTTTACGAAAAATCGGCTAAGTCAAAAATGGGGATGTCAGAACTACACTCAAATGTTACCACACCAAGCAAGGCAAACTTATATGAAGCAAAGGACCCTGATGGGTCATATGGTATTTTACGAAAAATCGGCTAAGTCCCAAAATGGGGATGTCAGAACTACACTCATGTGTTACCACACCAAGCAAGGCAAACTTATATGAAGCAAAGGACCCTGATGGGTCATATGGTATTTTACGAAAAATCGGCTAAGTCCCAAAATGGGGATGTCAGAACTACACTCATGTGTTACCACACCAAGCAAGGCAAACTTATATGAAGCAAAGGACCCTGATGGGTCATATGGTATTTTACGAAAAATCGGCTAAGTCCCAAAATGGGGATGTCAGAACTACACTCATGTGTTACCACATCAAGCAAGGCAAACTTATATGAAGCAAAGGACCCTGATGGGTCATATGGTATTGATCGAAAAATCGGCTAAGTCCCAAAATGGGGATGTCAGAACTACACTCAAATGTTACCACACCAAGCAAGGCAAACTTATATGAAGCAAAGGACCCTGATGGGTCATATGGTATTGATCGAAAAATCGGCTAAGTCCCAAAATGGGGATGTCAGAACTACACTCAAATGTTACCACACCAAGCAAGGCAAACTTATATGAAGCAAAGGACCCTGATGGGTCATATGGTATTGATCGAAAAATCGGCTAAGTCCCAAAATGGGGATGTCAGAACTACACTCAAATGTTACCACACCAAGCAAGGCAAACTTATATGAAGCAAAGGACCCTGATGGGTCATATGGTATTGATCGAAAAATCGGCTAAGTCCCAAAATGGGGATGTCAGAACTACACTCAAATGTTACCACACCAAGCAAGGCAAACTTATATGAAGGCAAGGACCCTGATGGGTCATATGGTATTTTACGAAAAATCGGCTAAGTCCCAAAATGGGGATGTCAGAACTACACTCAAATGTTACCACACCAAGCAAGGCAAACTTATATGAAGCAAAGGACCCTGATGGGTCATATGGTATTTTACGAAAAATCGGCTAAGTCCCAAAATGGGGATGTCAGAACTACACTCAAATGTTACCACACCAAGCAAGGCAAACTTATATGAAGCAAAGGACCCTGATGGGTCATATGGTATTTTACGAAAAATCGGCTAAGTCCCAAAATGGGGATGTCAGAACTACACTCAAATGTTACCACACCAAGCAAGGCAAACTTATATGAAGCAAAGGACCCTGATGGGTCATATGGTATTGATTGAAAAATCGGCTAAGTCCCAAAATGGGGATGTCAGAACTACACTCAAATGTTACCACACCAAGCAAGGCAAACTTATATGAAGCAAAGGACCCATATGGGTCATATGGTATTTTACGAAAAATCGGCTAAGTCCCAAAATGATGATGTCAGAACTACACTCAAATGTTACCATACCAAGCAAGGCAAACTTATATGAAGGAAAGGACCCATATGGGTCATATGGTATTTTACGAAAAATCGGCTAAGTCCCAAAATGAGGATGTCAGAACTACACTAAAAAGTTACCACACCAAGCAAGGCAAAGTACCTAGGTGAACCCTAGGAAGAAACACGGACCAAGTCAGATGGCCTAAGTCAATAGAACAAGTGACCTAGGCAAAGTTGTATGGCGCTGAGGACCCTGAAAAATCTGGTTAGTGTAGTTTAGACAGGGTAGGTTTTTGGGTCGGCCGAACCCCCTTATTTTGGGTTTTGGCCTCATCAAGAAGCTACACCTAGGCAAACTGCCTAGGGTGAAAGTGCGAAGACCAATCGAATAGTAAGACAAGTTTTGACCGATCGCCCTAGGCAAGCTTGTATGAAGAAAGGGACCCTAAGGGTCATATGGAAATACATGAAAAATCGGCTAAGTCCCAAAATTGGGATGTCAGAACTACACTAAAAAGTTACCACATCAAGCAAGGCAAACTACCTAGGTGAACCCTAGCAAGAAACACGGACCAAGTCAGATGGCCTAAGTCAAGAGTGCAAGTGACCTAGGCAAAGTTGTATGACGGTGAGGACCCTGAAAAATCTGGTTAGTGTAGTTTAGACAGGGGAGGTTTTTGGGTCGGCTGAACCTCCTTATTTTGGGTTTTGACCTCCTCAAGAAGCTACACCTAGGCAAACTGCCTAGGGTGAAAGTGCGAAGACCAATCGAATAGTAAGACAAGTTTTGACCGATCGCCCTAGGCAAGCTTGTATGAAGAAAGGGACCCTATGGGTCATATGGAAATACATGAAAAATCGGCTAAGTCCCAAAATTGGGATGTCTGAACTACACTAAAAAGTTACCACATCAAGCAAGGCAAAGTACCTAGGTGAACCCTAGGAAGAAACACGGACCAAGTCAGATGGCCTAAGTCAAGAGTACAAGTGACCTAGGCAAAGTTGTATGGCGCTGAGGACCCTGAAAAATCGGGTTAGTGTAGTTCAGACAGGGGAGGTTTCTGGGTCGGCTGAACCTCCTTATTTCGGGTTTTGGCCTCCTCAAGAAGCTACACCTAGGCAAACTGCCTAGGGTGAAAGTGCGAAGACCAATCGAATAGTAAGACAAGTTTTGACCGATCGCCCTAGGCAAGCTTGTATGAAGAAAGGGACCCTATGGGTCATATGGAAATACATGAAAAATCGGCTAAGTCCCAAAATTGGGATGTCTGAACTACACTAAAAAGTTACCACATCAAGCAAGGCAAAGTACCTAGGTGAACCCTAGGAAGAAACACGGACCAAGTCAGATGGCCTAAGTCAAGAGTACAAGTGACCTAGGCAAAGTTGTATGGCGCTGAGGACCCTGAAAAATCGGGTTAGTGTAGTTCAGACAGGGGAGGTTTCTGGGTCGGCTGAACCTCCTTATTTCGGGTTTTGGCCTCCTCAAGAAGACAGACCTAGGCAAACTGCCTAGGGTGAAAGTGCGAAGACCAATCGAATAGTAAGACAAGTTTTGACCGATCGCCCTAGGCAAGCTTGTATGAAGAAAGGGACCCTATGGGTCATATGGAAATACATGAAAAATCGGCTAAGTCCCAAAATTGGGATGTCTGAACTACACTAAAAAGTTACCACATCAAGCAAGGCAAAGTACCTAGGTGAACCCTAGGAAGAAACACGGACCAAGTCAGATGGCCTAAGTCAAGAGTACAAGTGACCTAGGCAAAGTTGTATGGCGCTGAGGACCCTGAAAAATCGGGTTAGTGTAGTTCAGACAGGGGAGGTTTCTGGGTCGGCTGAACCTCCTTATTTCGGGTTTTGGCCTCCTCAAGAAGACAGACCTAGGCAAAGTGCCTAGGGTGAAAGTGCGAAGACCAATCGAATAGTAAGACAAGTTTTGACCGATCGCCCTAGGCAAGCTTGTATGAAGAAAGGGACCCTATGGGTCATATGGAAATTCATGAAAAATCGGCTAAGTCCCAAAATTGGGATGTCAGAACTACACTAAAAAGTTACCACATCAAGCAAGGCAAAGTACCTAGGTGAACCCTAGGAAGAAACACGGACCAAGTCAGATGGCCTAAGTCAAGAGTATAAGTGACCTAGGCAAAGTTGTATGGCGCTGAGGACCCTGAAAAATCGGGTTAGTGTAGTTAAGACAGGGGAGGTTTCAGGGTCGGCCAGACCTCCTTATTTCGGGTTTTGGCCTCCTCAAGAAGACAGACCTAGGCGAATTGCCTAGGGTGAAACTGCGAAGACCAATCGAATAGTAAGACAAGTTTTGACCGATCGCCCTAGGCAAGCTTGTATGAAGAAAGGGACCCTATGGGTCATATGGAAATTCATGAAAAATCGGCTAAGTCCCAAAATTGGGATGTCAGAACTACACTATAAAGTTACCACATTAGCAAGGCAGACTTGTATGAAGAACGGGACCCAGGTGAAAGTAGCAAATATCCCAAACCGAACATGTATATTATACACACAAGAGTACGAACATAAAGGAACACGGACCAAGCGTGCCGAGAGAATCGGTACTATAGAGCCCTCGTGGTTCTACACAAAGACTTTATGTTAGGGGTTCAAGCCCCATAGTACTCAAACGGTGACAGTAGCAAATATCCAAAAACGAACTGGAATTTACATTCTGTTGGTCATGCGGTCGTCCAAAGGGGTCTAGTATCCTGGGATGACAAGCATCACGGGCACAGTCTCGTATCAAAACAGTCGAAGAGGCCCGCGAAAGCTTGCTTTCCATGGCTATGCGATGCACAAATTGAGTTTCTCCGTAGTTATACACAGCGCACAGGTGAAAGTAGCAAATATCCCAAATCGAACATGAATTTTATACACACAAGAGTACAAACATAAAGGAACACGGACCAAGCGTACCGAGAGAATCGGTACTAGAGCCCTTGTGGTTCTACATTGAGAGCCCTCGTGGTTCTACATAGATACTTTATGTTAGGGGTTCCAACCCCATAGTACTAGAACGGTGGAAGTAGCAAATAAACCGAACGTGGAATTTACTTTCTGATGGTCATGCGGTCGTCCAAAGGGGTCTAGTATCCTGGGATGACAAGCATCACGGGCACAGCTCGTATCAAAACAGTCGAAGAGGCCCGCGAAAGCTTGCTTTCCATGGCTATGCGATGCACAAATTGAGTTTACTCACCGTAGTATAAAACGAACGAACCGAACCTATCCGAGTAGGGATAATGGGCGCAGTAACATACTTCTGTGACCCAGCGAGAGTTGAACGAGGTGACATGAACTGTCAGTGGCTTATATCAGATGGGATACATACATGAGATTGCTTTCAAATCTACACTCGAAAACCTAACCAAGTAAAAGCGAACGTGGGGAGGATTCGAAACTGGTAACGAAATCTTAAGCTGGAAAGAGTCATCACTATGGATACATATTATGCGAAACCAATCAAGTGCTCATTACTGATCCAAAACCGAAGAGCACTAGTGAACACCTTAATCTCACCCTAGTTCACATCCAAGTGATCGACCACGTGTGTGAAGCAAAGACCAATCGAATTCCTCAATGGACCGAACACTATGAACAAATGGCCAAAAACGTTATAACTATCCAAACATACTACTATCTAGCGAAAGTCATCACGATGGAACCATACCATGATCTTTAACCTATAGCGCTCACCATATTCCTACCCAGAGTGCAAGTGAACAGATTGCCCACCCTTACCCAGTTCACAACCACGTGATCGACTAACATACCGAGGTTACCACAAGTCAAAGTTATACGTTTACAAGCGCAAGACCAATCGAAAACCCCGAAAGCAATCTCGACCCAAAATGTATTATCCGTGAGTGTAGTCGAGTCTCGTACTCGTCATCTGTAATCGTCGGATAGAATATCCAGTACACGGTTGTCTTTCCAAATGAAATCTACATACAGAACTCGCTCTTGGCAAATGGGTGGCAATGGCGCAATCAGGAGCGAGTTCCCGTCCGGGTGCCAAGTGATTGGCAAATGTCTGGGGGAAAGCAACCATATATTGATTTGTCTGTTAGTGTACTGGGTGTTTGAGGTATGTAGTATCCACGCTTGGTTGGGTGTGTCAGAGGACCATGGATGCGTTCACAACCCCAATTGGGGTACATCGGGAATGATTTTGTGGAACCGATGTGCCCGGCACACACTAAGTTTTGTTGCAAGTTAATAGTGTGCCATGTCCGGGGGGGTTGTGATTAAACTCTGGTGAATTGCGTACTGTGGTGATTGGGGTATGAAAGCCCCGCAGTTGCAATGATCGGACGCGCCTAGCGTGTCCTTTAGTTGATGGTAGGGAAATGAAGGCCCTTGTCAGCTCACCTAAGTATTCATGGAAGTTTGGCATAAGGTCGCTGTGGTAGGGGTATGAAGGCCCCGTCAGCGCATGCACAATCGGGCGCACGTGCGCTTAGCGGAGTCGAATGCCGCTCAAGTGCCTGTCCGGTGCATCGGGTGTGTGTGATACGAGGGCAATGAGGTTCGCACGGGGGCTCGCCTCCCGTGTGCTACCGGACTTGACAACATATAGAACGTGGTGTTTGCTCCTCCGGGTGCAATGGGACAATGAACATTCGAACGCAAAGTCGGAATTCTGGTTGATCCTACCAGTAATATACGCTCGTCTCAAAGGTTAAGCCATGCATGTCTAAGTACAAACAGATTTAATGTGAAACCGCATAAGGCTCAGTATAACAGCTATAATTTACGAGATCATCAACCTAGTTACTTGGATAACTGTGGAAAATCTAGAGCTAATACATGCAACATGCCAGGACCCTCGCGGGAACTGGTGCACTTATTAGTCAAACCAATCGCGGGTTCTCCGTGTCATTGAGTTGAAGTCTGGATAATGATGCTGATCGTATGGTCTCGCACCGACGACAGATCTCGCAAATATCTGCCCTATCAACTATGGATGGTAGTATAGAGGACTACCATGGTTGCAACGGGTAACGGGGAATCAGGGTTCGATTCCGGAGAGGGAGCCTGAGAAATGGCTACCACATCCAAGGAAGGCAGCAGGCGCGTAAATTACCCAATCCCGGGACGGGGAGGTAGTGACGAGAAATAACAATATGAAACTCTTTAATGATGTTTCATAATTGGAATGAGTAGAGCATAAATCCTTCTACGAGGATCAAGTGGAGGGCAAGTCTGGTGCCAGCAGCCGCGGTAATTCCAGCTCCACTAGCGTATATTAAAATTGTTGCGGTTAAAACGTTCGAAGTTGATACTTGTCCAACACAGTCCGGCTCCGCCGACCCGGTCAACCCGTGGTCGGTGGGCCAAGTCGGAATCTGGTTGCGACTCAATGGTGTGGTAGGGCACCAAGTCTGTGTCATGGTGTGCCCTTCAACGGGTGCAAGTGTAACATAGAGCTCGACCGCTCACGTTTACCTTGAACAAATTAGAGTGCTTAAAGCAGGGTGCCCAAACGCCCTAGAATAATCTTGCATGGAATAATGGAATACGACCTTGGTCTAATCTTTCATTGGTTTGTACTCAGACCGGAGGTAATGATTAACAGAAGTAGTTGGGGACACTAGTATTACGGCGCGAGAGGTGAAATTCGTAGACCGTCGTAAGACTAACTAAAGCGAAGGCATTTGTCAAGGATGCTTTCTTTAATCAAGAACGAAAGTTAGAGGATCGAAGGCGATTAGATACCGCCCTAGTTCTAACCGTAAACGATGCCAACTAGCAATTGGGAGACGCTACAACCAGGTGCTCTCAGTAGCTTCCGGGAAACCAAAGTCAGGTTCCGGGGGAAGTATGGTTGCAAAGTTGAAACTTAAAGGAATTGACGGAAGGGCACCACAATGAAATGGAGCTTGCGGTTCAATTTGACTCAACACGGGAAAACTTACCAGGTCCGAACTTATGGAGGTGAGACAGATTAATAGCTCTTTCTCAAATTTAAGGGTAGTGGTGCATGGCCGTTCTTAGTTCGTGGATTGATTTGTCTGGTTAATTCCGATAACGAACGTGACTCACATATGCTAACTAGAACGCAGTCAGCGTTAATGCGTCGATGCCGATTGGAACGGGTTAGGACCTTTCGGTGGAGTATGACCTGACACCTTCGCTGTTCGTGTGCGCAAGTGCACTTACGGTACGCTGCTTAGCAGGACAATTTGTGTTTAGCAAAATGAGATCGAGCGATAACAGGTCCGTGATGCCCTTAGATGTTCTGGGCTACACGCGTGCTACAATGTGGGTAGCAGCGTGTCTCCTATTCCGAGAGGAACGGGAAATCACTCAAATACTCACTTAGTAGGGATTATGGATTGCAATGGTCCATATGAACTCGGAACTTCTAGTAAGTGCTGGTCATCAGCCAGCGTTGAATACGTCCCTGCCCTTTGTACACACCGCCCGTCGCTACTACCGATGGATTATTTAGTGAGGTCTTTGGAGATGATCGTTCGCTGGATCCTCGTGAACCGCGTCTGCTTTATCGAAGTTGACCGAACTTGATGATTTAGAGGAAGTAAAAGTCGTAACAAGGTTTCCGTAGGTGAACCTGCGGAAGGATCATTAGTGGCCAAGTGATCCTTCCAGAAGTCCGAACCTGCGGGTTGAGACTTCGGCACAAGTTGCCATATGATAATTGACGAAACACTATAGAAGTCCGAACCTGCGGGTTGAGACTCAGGCACAAGTTGCCATATGAAAGTTGACGAAACACTAACAAGTCCGAACCTGCGGGTTGAGACTTAGGCACACGTTGCCTTATACATGACTTCGAACAAATACACAAGTCCGAACCTGCGGGTTGAGACTTAGGCACAAGTTGCCTTATACATGACTTCGAACAAATACACAAGTCCGAACCTGCGGGTTGAGACTTAGGCACAAGTTGCCATATGAAAGTTGACGAAACACTAACAAGTCCGAACCTGCGGGTTGAGACTTAGGCACACGTTGCCTTATACATGACTTCGAACAAATATACAAGTCCGAACCTGCGGGTTGAGACTTAGGCACAAGTTGCCTTATACATACATTGGCCAAATAAACAGAAGTCCGAACCTGCGGGTTGAGACTTAGGCACAAGTTGCCATATTATATTCGATCAAACACTAAGTAGTCCGAACCTGCGGGTTGAG
>NW_026689717.1:40000-63395 GCF_943734765.1 Anopheles ziemanni | reverse complement strand
TGTTGTCCGAGACCACTTGCATGGTTAGCAAGCGTTGTGGTCTAATGGCCCTACCGGGCAAACACTTTATGTTCGCGAGGACTTGGAGTGCTGGTAGTGGTTGGCGGACCCAACACTCTGGGTACCTCCGGGTACTTGGGGTTGGTTGAGAACTTGGTGAAGATACCCCTGTCACCTTGTTCGAGGCCACTTGCATGGTCGCAAGCGTTGTGATACAATGGCCCTACCGGGCAAACACTTTGGGTTCGCAAGGACTTGGAGTGCCGGGACGGGTTGGCGGATCCAACACTCTGGGTACCTCCGGGTACTTGGGGTTGGTTGAGGACTTGGTGAGCAAACACTTGATATACGTTCTTCGGATGTACTTCGGGTGTCACCTGTTGTCCGAGGCCACTTGCATGGTCAACGGTTGAGGTGGTGATGGCGGGTCGGTGCTGTAGGGTGCCGGCCTGTTGGCTGCCTTGGCCGGGTTGGTTGGTTAACACTTGATTGGGCTTGCACCCGAGGGTAATGGCACTTGAAGGTGGGTACTGGCCGGCTGACCTGGTGTGATGGTTGGTTGGTGAACACTTGGCGGTACTTGCACTTGGCTGTGCTTGGACTTGAAGGTGGGATCCGGCTGGCCTAGGCCATTGGTGGTTTTTTGGTGGGTTAGCCCTTAGTTGGGCTGGCTGGCTGGCTGGCCATCGGTGGTGTGGTGTGGTGTGGTGTGTGGAGTCGAGCATCGCGCGCCGTTGCCTTCTTCGGAGTGTTGTGGGTACGCAAGTGCTTGCAGTGCAAAGAGGTTGGTGATGGAGTGACATTGCCTTCACCATGGAGTTGCGGGTACTTAGGTACTTGCAAGGAGATGGTGGTATGGTGGTGTTGCGTGTGTGGTGTTCGATTAGAAAGATATAATTTCTAAGTCCGGATTAGTGCTGTCAGTGGGGCCGCCGCTAACAGGTCCTGCACGGCCACCGTGGGGCTTGACTTGGCGCTATTCCGGACTTGGGGCGATCACGATGTCCCCGTGCGGGACTTAGAAGATGGAAGAACACAAGTACCCTTATCCCATGACTTGTGAGCGATTGGCATACGTTACCACATGAAGAGAAAAATTGGCTAAGTCCCGGATCCATATTATTTGAAGAGAAAAATCGGCTAAGTCCCGGATCCATATTATATGAAGAGAAAAATCGGCTAAGTCCAGGATCCATATCATATGAAGAGAAATATCGGCTAAGTCCAGGATCCATATATAATAACCTAATAATCGGCTAAGTCCAGGATCCGTATTATATGAAGAGAAAAATCGGCTAAGTCCAGGATCCATATATAATAACCTAATAATCGGCTAAGTCCAGGATCCATATTATATGAAGAGAAAAATCGGCTAAGTCCAGGATCCATATATAATAACCTAAAAATCGGCTAAGTCCAGGATCCATATAATATGATGAGAAAAATCGGCTAAGTCCCAGATTGGGTCTGTCAGACATACACTTTCAAGTTACCACACAAGCAAGCAAGAAGGCCGTGTGAAGGATCCATATGACATGAAGAGAAAAATTGGCTAAGTCCCAGATTGGGTCTGTCAGAAATACACTTCCAAGTTACCACACAAGCAAGCAAGATGGCCTAGTGATGGATCCATATGATATGAAGAGAAAAATCGGCTAAGTCCAGGATCCATATAATATGAAGAGAAAAATCGGCTAAGTCCCAGATTGGGTCTGTCAGAAATACACTTCCAAGTTACCACACAAGCAAGCAAGATGGCCTAGTGATGGATCCATATGATATGAAGAGAAAAATCGGCTAAGTCCAGGATCCATATAATATGAAGAGAAAAATCGGCTAAGTCCCAGATTGGGTCTGTCAGAAATACACTTCCAAGTTACCACACAAGCAAGCAAGATGGCCTAGTGATGGATCCATATGATATGAAGAGAAAAATCGGCTAAGTCCCAGATTGGGTCTGTCAGACATACACTATCAAGTTACCACACAAGCAAGCAAGATGGCCTAGTGATGGATCCATATGATATGAAGAGAAAAATCGGCTAAGTCCCAGATTGGGTCTGTCAGAAATACACTTCCAAGTTACCACATGAGCAAGCAAGATGGCCTAGTGATGGATCCATATAATATGCAGAGAAAAATCGGCTAAGTCCCAGATTGGGTCTGTCAGAAATACACTTCCAAGTTACCACATGAGCAAGCAAGTTACCACATGAAGAGAAAGCCGGCAAAGTCTGGGAATGTTACCACATGAACTGGAAAATGGGCAAAAACCTAACTTCACAGGGAACGTGAATAAGTAAGGCTGTAGACATCGGATCGACAAGCCAAAGACTGATATGGAAAGGAAATGAGTAGTACTAGCTTTCCTGAGAGTTGCAGAGCTTAGACTGCATATGAACGAAAGTTATTAAGCGTCAAAGTCAGAGAAGTTACTTAAAGGAACACAAGTTCCAACTTAGAGCATGTATACCGCCTAGACGGTAAGAGGTACGGCCAGGCTGAGGAATAAGAAAATGTTGGCCAACATGTTCCCTAACTATCCCCCGAAGACCGTAAAGCAATCCAACATCAACCAAGAAAGTTATAGCCCGATCAAGGAAACACCTACTTTGCACCGATATTGCACCAAATACATGTACCAAGCACCTTCGGTTGCATACCTGCAGGGGTTTACCATAGTAGGCCATGGAAGACCGATATACCGAACATAATCACTTTCTATCTCCTCGGGTGTTGGAGGTAGCGCTTTGCGGTACAAGAACGAAAGTTAGACCATATCTTGGTGCATCTTTTTGCCCAAAAACACAAGACCCTATCTACCAAGGCAAGAAAGTTGTGTGGGGACAAAATGTCCAAAAGTGCCCAAAGTGGCACACTTGAACCATATATTCGAGAAAAACACAAGTGTGGGCCCGAGCTAGCAAGTTGAAATGTTCTGACCGTCAGTAGCCCTAGTTGAGGTGCACTTATCATTATATGAGGCCAACGTGCCAGCTAGTCTCTAAAGGGGCGATATGGGTGTTCCAAGGTTTGTACCCAATTGAGGAAAAAACAGGGTAAGGTACGGTGTACCGCGAATAACTCGGGCTATAGATGTCCGATCGATGAGTTTGGCATATGTATGGAAAGGTCTCGACGAGACCTAACTACCCTGAAAGTATGAAGGCAAAGACTTGAATGACCGGGAAGTAATTAAGTGCACAAGTGGTAAAGTTGCACCAAAGTCCATGTTACCCGAAGTGGTACATGAACACCCAATATTCGACCAAAACACAAGTTTAGAGACGAGCTAGCGAGCTACATTGTTCAGACCGTCAGTAGCCCGCATCAAGACACGCATTTCATTATATTGAGCCTAGCCGCTAGCTCGACTCAAAGTCGGTCATATGGTTGGTTGATGGTTTGGACCGACCACGTGGTGTACCAAGGTGATGTACCTTTCATGAATTAAAACTCTGGCTGTATGGCACTGAGCGACAAGCTAAGGTGTGATTTGGAATAGTCTTGAGTGGGACTATTTAGGAAAAATGCGAACAAAAAATCACAAAGTCCTTGGGCGAAGCTATTAGCGAAACATAGAGCAAATTGGTACCAAAAACTATGGAAATGGGACTTGAGTCAAAAATAACCGCAAGTTGGAGAAGAGATAGCAAGCTTGCGTAGAACAATTATATTTGGTGCATGGTATCACCAACAAAAAAGTATATGGGGCCAAGGTGCTGGCTGGCCTCCAAAGTGGAGATATGGGCGATCCAAAGTTTGTACCCAAGTACGAACAAGTATGGAAAAAACAGGGTAAGGTACCAAGTACCATTAATAACTTCGGCTGTAGATGGCCGAGCGAGGCAAACGGCTCACCGTTGGAAAGGTCTTGGGGAGACCTATCTACCCTGAAAGTTTCATGAGGCTGAGTTGAAATACCACGGAGATAGTAGGTGATGATGGTCCAATTCGGGGACCAAGTCGCAGGAAATGGCACTTGACCAAAACCACCCTTGGAAGGTGAATACCGGCTTACCGGTAAGAGATAGCGACTTGGCGTAGAATATTCATAAGTTGGGCGTGTAGAGATGCAACTTTTATTATATGGGGCCAACCCGGTCAGGGTGCTCCAAGTCGGTCGTTTGGTCGGTTTATGGTTTGGGCCGACCACGTGGTGTGCCAAGTTGAGGTACCTTTCATGAATTATAACTTGGTCAGTTTGCCACCGAGCGACAAGCTGCGGTGTGTTTTGGAATGGTCTTGAGTGGGACTATCAAGGAAAAATACCAATCGAAAATCAGCTTGTCCATGGCCGAAGCTATTAGTGAAACATATAGCAAAATGGGTCCAAAAACGAATGAAATGGGAATTGGACCAAGAATAACGGCAAGTTGGAGAAGAGATAGCAAGTTGGCGTAGAACAATTATATTTGGTGCATGGCATGACCAACAAAAAAGTATATGGGGCCAAGGTGCTAGCTGGCCTCCAAAGTGGAGATATGGGCGATCCAAAGTTTGTACCCAAGTACGAACAAGTATGGAAAAAACAGGGTAAGGTACCAAGTACCATTAATAACTTCGGCTGTAGATGGCCGAGCGAGGCAAACGGCTCACCGTTGGAAAGGTCTTGGGGAGACCTATCTACCCTGAAAGTTTCATGAGGCTGAGTTGAAAGACCACGGAGATATTAGGTGATGATGGTCCAATTCGGGGACCAAGTCGCAGGAAATGGCACTTGACCAAAATCACCCTTGGAAGGTGAATACCGGCTTACCGGTAAGAGATAGCGACTTGGCGTAGAATATTCATAAGTTGGGCGTGTAGAGACGCAACTTTCATTATATGGGGGCAACCCGGTCAGGGTGCTCTAAGTCGGTCGTTTGGTCGGTTTATGGTTTGGGCCGACCACGTGGTGTACCAAGTTGAGGTACCTTTCATGAATTATAACTCGGTCAGTTTGCCACCGAGCGACAAGTTGCGGTGTGTTTTGGAATGGTCTTGAGTGGGACTATCAAGGAAAAATACAAGTAGAAAATCAGCTTGTCCATGGCCGAAACTATTAGTGAAACATATAGCACAATGGGTCCAAAAACGAATGAAATGGGTCTTGGACCAAGAATAACGGCAAGTTGGAGAAGAGATAGCAAGTTGGCGTAGAACAATTATATTTGGTGCATGGTATGACCAACAAAAAAGTATATGGGGCCAAGGTGCTGGCTGGCCTCCAAAGTGGAGATATGGGCGATCCAAAGTTTGTACCCAAGTATGGCAAAAACTGGTAGAGGTACCTTTCATGAATTACTGCTCAGGCTGTATGGCACTTAGCGGGACGCTTGGCTCTGGTATGGAATAGTCTTGAGTGGGACTATCAAGGAAAAATACGAACAAAAAATCACCATGTCCACGGACGAAGGTATTAGCGAAACTTAGAGCGAAATTGCGACCAAGTCGCTGGAAATGGCCTTTGGACCAAGTATACCGTCAAGGCGGTACGAGATAGCGAGTTGACTTGGAATATTTATAAGTTTGCCTCCACGAGACGAAAGTTTAGTTATATGGGGCCAACCCGCTCAGGGTTGTCCAAGTCGGTCATATGGCTGATCGAAATTTTCGACCAAGTACTGAGAAAACAGGGTAAGGTACCGTGTACCTCGAATAACTTTGGCTGTAGATGTCCGAGCGAGGCAAACGGCATAGCGTTGGAAAGGTCTTGAGGTGTTCTAGGCACCCTGAAAGTTTGAAAAGGCTATCTGGAAAACTCGTGGAGATATCAGAGAAACATTGGGCCCAAAAGATACCAAGTCGCAGGAAATGGGCCCTCCAAGAACACCCTAAAATCCCAATTACGGCTAAGTTGCAGGCCAGCTAGCGAAGTGAAATGTTCTAGGCATAACTAGAACACGTTAATGCGCAACTTTTTGAATCAGAACTTTTTTCGATATCTGGCCCCCAAAGGGGGGATATGGGCGATCAAAGGATTTTTCCAAGTTTCGGTACTTTTTACGGTATCGCTCATAGCTCCGGCTGTACGCAAGCAAATGGCAACCTAAGATATGATTTGGAAAGGTAAAGAGTAGTACTAACTTACGTTAGAACACAGCGAAGCGCTATCGGTTCATGGCAAGGCCGATATAAGCAGTCAAAGATGAAAAATGTTGACAAAATGAACAAAAATTACCTTGGTACGCGAATAGCGGCCAGGGATGAAGAGGTACGAAGGTGGTGTAGAACAATTATAATTAGGGCTTGGTACGCTCTAAAAGTTTGCCGAAGACTGCAAAGCGCTCAGACCCATAGAAAGTGGCCATTTGGGCCGAACAGTGCGTGCAAAGAGGTGAAAATGCAAAAATTGCACTTTGGGGGGCGATTTGCGGGGGGAAGGAGGGGTCGGAGGGCAAAATGTCCCTTGACCAAAAAAGTCTTATCTCGTCGAGATCTACAACATTGCCGAAGACCGCAAAGCGCTAGCTCGCAATCGAAAAATCGAGAATTTGAAAATTTTCTAAGTCTTGGGCTCCCTAAGGAAAAGTTTCAAAAATCACGTTTGTCCCCAATTTTGAAGGGGAAGGAGTCGGTTCCGGGGCATGGTGTCTTCGGCAAAAAGTCTTATCTTTTTGCGTACTTTCGACTAGTTCAATAAAAATTTTTGACCCAAAATTTGTTCGGCGGACCCCTAGGTCGAAAAACCCGAAAAAAGTCGAAAAAAGTCGAAAATGTCGAAAAATGAGAAAACCTCATATTCGGACTCTACACGAGCCCCAGATATTGAAAAGTGAAATCCGCGGTCGATTTGGAACAAAAAATTGACCTAGGCAAAGTTGTATGGAGGTAGGGACCCCTGAGAAAAAAGTTTGGTCCCGAGGCTCCTTGGACCACCAAGTCCCTAGGTCGGACCAAAATCGGAAAAAATCCGACCAAAGTCGAAAGTGTCGAAAATTTTAAAAAACCCCTTTTGGGGCCCTATGGCCTCCCTAGATAATGAAAAGTGAGGTCCGCGGCCGATCCGGAAGAAAAACTTGACCTAGGCAAACTTGTATGACGGTGGGGACCCAAAAAAATGTCGATGAGTGTAGTTTAGACAGGCCGGAAAATGTATCGGTGGTCCGTATCAAGGGACGTCTTTTAGTTCCATGGGGTGGTGGTCGTCGAACAAAGTCGCCTAGGTCGACCACCAGAAAGACCAGTCGTGTTGTAATGGATGTTTTGACCACTTTACTAGGGAAACCTAGTAGGTCGAAGCAAATTTGGGGTTCGAGATGAGTTGGTGAAAGTTGGTCCAACCTAGGTGTGCTTGGTGGAGGTTGACCATGAAAGTAGAGCATGATAGGAATGACCATAACTTTGGTTCTAGATGTCGGATCGGTACACTTGAGGCAGTTTTGGAAAGGTGAAGGCCTGCTCTAGCTATGTTTCCTACCAAGCTGAGCGCCTACTAGTGACCCGGAGGAGGTATTAAGGGTCAAAGGCAAAAAGGGGTACCCTAAAGTGCATGTGACCAAGAAAATGGGAAAAACGGTATCGCCTATAGCTCAGGCTGTATGGCTCGGATCGGAAAGCTTGGATATGCGTTGGAAAGGTCTTGACGAGCGCTAGCTATGTGTCCTACCAAGCGAAGCGCTAGGTGTTGAGCAAGTCGGTCATATTAGAGGGCAAAGGTGAAAAATGGTGGTTTAGAGGCGAAAATTCACCTTATGATCGAAAATAGCGGGCGAACGATAAGAGCTACGAACACGGCGTAGAACAATCATAAGTACGTTACCACAAGACCTAACTTTGGCCAATATAGAGCGAGAAGATCGGAGGTACCCATCAGGGTGATATGGCTGGTTCAAAGTTGGACCAAAACGAGACTTGAGAAATGGATTGAAACACGGTATCGCGAATAACTCAGGCTGTATGGAACGGATCGACAAGCTTAGATCAGTGTTGGAAAGGTCGAACCGAGCGCTAACTATAATCCCAAACAACCGAAGCGCTAAGTGTTGAGCAAAACTGAGTTATTAAGCGACAAAGTGGAAAAATAATACCAAAATTTCCAAAAATCACACAAGACCAAGAATACCGAGCAGGCGGTAAGAGATAGCGGGTTGACGTAGAATACTTATAAGTTTGCCTCTACGAGACCTAAAAGTCGTCCATAGAGAGCGAGAAGATCGGACCACTCTGGAAGGGTGATACGAGTGGTCAAAAATTGGCAAAAATGAAACATGGCTAAAATGGATTTGACTTGTGCACCGTATAGCTCCGGCTGTATGGCATGGATTGTTAAGCTAGGATATGTTTTGGAAAGGTAACACCCAGCGCTAGATACGACTAGAAGAAAGCAAAGCGCTAACTAGCATGATTTGGAAGTTATTAAGTGTCAAAGTCGAAAAATGTTACCAAAATTGAAACTCGAGTACATTGGGCCAAAAAGTACAAGTTGTGAAATTTGGACTTACGAGTAAAATACCGAGCAGGCGGTAAGAGATAGAGACTTGGTGTAGAACAATTATATGTTGGGCATGTTATAACCTATATTTGGCCCGAACATAGTGACGAGATCGGTGGTACCCAAAAGGGTGGTACAGGTGTTAGATGGTTTTCCCAGAGCATAAGCTCCACATGATATGGAAAACGGGAAACATCATAACTTCGGCTGTATGGCATGGAATGGAACGAACAAGGTATCGATGGAAAGAGAAAAGGTAGCGCTAACTATAATTCCTACCAAGCAAAGCGCTAGCATGTGACCGTTCGGGTGTTATTGTGAGTCAAAGTCAGAAATTGTTACCACGAGAGGCGAAAATCCGACTAAGTCCATGAATACCGGGCTGGCGGTAAGAGATACGGCTTGGCCGTAGAACATTTATAAGTTGGCCAATACAAGACCTAAGTTTCGTCCATAGACGACAAGAAGATCGAAGATACGTGAAGGTGAGATATGGGCGTCCCAAAGTGGGCCTTTGAAAAAGTGACAAACTTCCCTTATAACAGCATACACCAAATATCTCTGGCTCTATGGCACCGAATAAGAAGTTGAGGTCAGCGATAGAAAGGTGATAGTCAGCGCTAAATATCATACGAACAGAGTGAAGCGCTAAAGGGAAAGGATCTTGGTGATATAAGGTGACAAAGTCGAGAAAAGTTGCCTCAAAATCATGAAAAATGTGAAAAAATGACTAAGTCCCGGGTGCCTTAAGGGCAGGTTTATCGAATGTACCGAGCTGGCGGTACGAGATAGAGACTTGGTGTAGAACAATTATATGTTTGGCATGGCAAGACCTACATTCGGTCAATACAAAGTGAGAAGATCAAAGATACCCGCAAGGGTGATATTGGTGTCCAAAGGAAAAAAGCACTAAGTCAAGAAGTCAGTATGCGATGAAACACGGACCAAGAGTACCAAGCAATTGGTGCAAGTTAGAGCCTTAATGGTTCAAGATAGAGACTTGGTGTTGAACAATTATAAGTTTGGCATAGCAAGACCTACATTTGGTCAATACATGGTGCGAAGATCAAAGATACCCGTAAGGGTGATATTGGTGTCCAAAGGTAAAAAACACTAAGTCTTGGGAAACTTATATGAAGGAAAGGACCCTGATGGGTCATATGGAATTGATCGAAAAATCGGCTAAGTCCCAAAATGGGGATGTCAGAACTACACTCATATGTTACTACATGAAGCAAGGCAAACTTATATGAAGAAAAGGACCCTTATGGGTCATAAGGTATGGATCGAAAAATCGGCTAAGTCCCAAAATGATGATGTCAGAACTACACTCAAATGTTACCACACCAAGCAAGGCAAACTTATATGAAGAAAAGGACCCTGATGGGTCATATGGTATTTTACGAAAAATCGGCTAAGTCCCAAAATGGGGATGTCAGAACTACACTCAAATGTTACCACACCAAGCAAGGCAAACTTATATGAAGAAAAGGACCCTGATGGGTCATATGGTATTTTACGAAAAATCGGCTAAGTCCCAAAATGGGGATGTCAGAACTACACTCAAATGTTACCACACCAAGCAAGGCAAACTTATATGAAGCAAAGGACCCTGATGGGTCATATGGTATTTTACGAAAAATCGGCTAAGTCCCAAAATGGGGATGTCGAAACTACACTCAAATGTTACCACACCAAGCAAGGCAAACTTATATGAAGCAAAGGACCCTGATGGGTCATATGGTATTTTACGAAAAATCGGCTAAGTCCCAAAATGGGGATGTCAGAACTACACTCAAATGTTACCACACCATGCAAGGCAAACTTATATGAAGCAAAGGACCCTGATGGGTCATATGGTAATTTACGAAAAATCGGCTAAGTCCCAAAATGGGGATGTCGAAACTACACTCAAATGTTACCACACCAAGCAAGGCAAACTTATATGAAGCAAAGGACCCTGATGGGTCATATGGTATTTTACGAAAAATCGGCTAAGTCCCAAAATGGGGATGTCAGAACTACACTCAAATGTTACCACACCAAGCAAGGCAAACTTATATGAAGGCAAGGACCCTGATGGGTCATATGGTATTTTACGAAAAATCGGCTAAGTCCCAAAATGGGGATGTCAGAACTACACTCAAATGTTACCACACCAAGCAAGGCAAACTTATATGAAGGCAAGGACCCTGATGGGTCATATGGTATTTTACGAAAAATCGGCTAAGTCCCAAAATGGGGATGTCTGAACTACACTCATATGTTACCACACCAAGCAAGGCAAACTTATATGAAGCAAAAGACCCTGATGGGTCAAATGGTATTTTACGAAAAATCGGCTAAGTCCCAAAATGGGGATGTCAGAACTACACTAACAAGTTACCACACCAAGCAAGGCAAACTTATATGAAGGCAAGGACCCTGATGGGTCATATGGTATTTTACGAAAAATCGGCTAAGTCCCAAAATGGGGATGTCTGAACTACACTCATATGTTACCACACCAAGGAAGTCAAACTTATATGAAGCAAAAGACCCTGATGGGTCAAATGGTATTTTACGAAAAATCGGCTAAGTCCCAAAATGGGGATGTCAGAACTACACTCAAATGTTATCACACCAAGCAAGGCAAACTTATATGAAGCAAAAGACCCTGATGGGTCAAATGGTATTTTACGAAAAATCGGCTAAGTCCCAAAATGGGGATGTCAGAACTACACTAACAAGTTACCACACCAAGCAAGGCAAACTTATATGAAGCAATGGACCCTGATGGGTCATATGGTATTTTACGAAAAATCGGCTAAGTCCCAAAATGGGGATGTCTGAACTACACTCAAATGTTACCACACCAAGCAAGGCAAACTTATATGAAGGCAAGGACCCTGATGGGTCATATGGTATTTTACGAAAAATCGGCTAAGTCCCAAAATGGGGATGTCAGAACTACACTCAAATGTTACCACACCAAGCAAGGCAAACTTATATGAAGGCAAGGACCCTGATGGGTCATATGGTATTTTACGAAAAATCGGCTAAGTCCCAAAATGGGGATGTCTGAACTACACTCAAATGTTACCACATCAAGCAAGGCAATCTTATATGAAGGCAAGGACCCTGATGGGTCATATGGTATTTTACGAAAAATCGGCTAAGTCCCAAAATGGGGATGTCTGAACTACACTCAAATGTTACCACACCAAGCAAGGCAAACTTATATGAAGCAAAGGACCCTGATGGGTCATATGGTATTTTACGAAAAATCGGCTAAGTCCCAAAATGGGGATGTCAGAACTACACTCATATGTTACCACACCAAGCAAGGCAAACTTATATGAAGCAAAGGACCCTGATGGGTCATATGGTATTTTACGAAAAATCGGCTAAGTCCCAAAATGGGGATGTCTGAACTACACTCAAATGTTACCACACCAAGCAAGGCAAACTTATATGAAGCAAAGGACCCTGATGGGTCATATGGTATTTTACGAAAAATCGGCTAAGTCCCAAAATGGGGATGTCAGAACTACACTCATATGTTACCACACCAAGCAAGGCAAACTTATATGAAGCAAAGGACCCTGATGGGTCATATGGTATTTTACGAAAAATCGGCTAAGTCCCAAAATGGGGATGTCAGAACTACACTCATATGTTACCACACCAAGCTAGGCAAACTTATATGAAGCAAAGGACCCTGATGGGTCATATGGTATTTTACGAAAAATCGGCTAAGTCCCAAAATGAGGATGTCAGAACTACACTCAAATGTTACCACACCAAGCAAGGCAAACTTATATGAAGCAAAGGACCCTGATGGGTCATATGGTATTTTACGAAAAATCGGCTAAGTCCCAAAATGGGGATGTCAGAACTACACTCAAATGTTACCACACCAAGCAAGGCAAACTTATATGAAGGAAAGGACCCATATGGGTCATATGGTATTTTACGAAAAATCGGCTAAGTCCGAAAATGATGATGTCAGAACTACACTCAAATGTTACCACACCAAGCAAGGCAAACTTATATGAAGGAAAGGACCCATATGGGTCATATGGCATTTTACGAAAAATCGGCTAAGTCCCAAAATGAGGATGTCAGAACTACACTAAAAAGTTACCACACCAAGCAAGGCAAAGTACCTAGGTGAACCCTAGGAAGAAACACGGACCAAGTCAGATGGCCTAAGTCAAGAGAACAAGTGACCTAGGCAAAGTTGTATGGCGCTGAGGACCCTGAAAAATCTGGTTAGTGTAGTTTAGACAGGGTAGGTTTTTAGGTCGGCCGAACCCCCTTATTTTGGGTTTTGGCCTCATCAAGAAGCTACACCTAGGCAAACTGCCTAGGGTGAAAGTGCGAAGACCAATCGAATAGTAAGACAAGTTTTGACCGATCGCCCTAGGCAAGCTTGTATGAAGAAAGGGACCCTAAGGGTCATATGGAAATACATGAAAAATCGGCTAAGTCCCAAAATTGGGATGTCTGAACTACACTAAAAAGTTACCACATCAAGCAAGGCAAAGTACCTAGGTGAACCCTAGGAAGAAACACGGACCAAGTCAGATGGCCTAAGTCAAGAGTGCAAGTGACCTAGGCAAAGTTGTATGACGGTGAGGACCCTGAAAAATCTGGTTAGTGTAGTTTAGACAGGGGAGGTTTTTGGGTCGGCTGAACCTCCTTATTTTGGGTTTTGACCTCCTCAAGAAGCTACACCTAGGCAAACTGCCTAGGGTGAAAGTGCGAAGACCAATCGAATAGTAAGACAAGTTTTGACCGATCGCCCTAGGCAAGCTTGTATGAAGAAAGGGACCCTATGGGTCATATGGAAATACATGAAAAATCGGCTAAGTCCCAAAATTGGGATGTCTGAACTACACTAAAAAGTTACCACATCAAGCAAGGCAAAGTACCTAGGTGAACCCTAAGAAGAAACACGGACCAAGTCAGATGGCCTAAGTCAAGAGTACAAGTGACCTAGGCAAAGTTGTATGGCGCTGAGGACCCTGAAAAATCGGGTTAGTGTAGTTCAGACAGGGGAGGTTTTTGGGTCGGCTGAACCTCCTTATTTTGGGTTTTGACCTCCTCAAGAAGCTACACCTAGGCAAACTGCCTAGGGTGAAAGTGCGAAGACCAATCGAATAGTAAGACAAGTTTTGACCGATCGCCCTAGGCAAGCTTGTATGAAGAAAGGGACCCTATGGGTCATATGGAAAATCCATGGAAAATCGGCTAAGTCCCAAAATTGGGATGTCTGAACTACACTAAAAAGTTACCACATCAAGCAAGGCAAAGTACCTAGGTGAACCCTAAGAAGAAACACGGACCAAGTCAGATGGCCTAAGTCAAGAGTACATGTGACCTAGGCAAAGTTGTATGGCGCTGAGGACCCTGAAAAATCGGGTTAGTGTAGTTCAGACAGGGGAGGTTTTTGGGTCGGCTGAACCTCCTTATTTTGGGTTTTGACCTCCTCAAGAAGCTACACCTAGGCAAACTGCCTAGGGTGAAAGTGCGAAGACCAATCGAATAGTAAGACAAGTTTTGACCGATCGCCCTAGGCAAGCTTGTATGAAGAAAGGGACCCTATGGGTCATATGGAAAATCCATGAAAAATCGGCTAAGTCCCAAAATTGGGATGTCTGAACTACACTAAAAAGTTACCACATCAAGCAAGGCAAAGTACCTAGGTGAACCCTAAGAAGAAACACGGACCAAGTCAGATGGCCTAAGTCAAGAGTACATGTGACCTAGGCAAAGTTGTATGGCGCTGAGGACCCTGAAAAATCGGGTTAGTGTAGTTCAGACAGGGGAGGTTTTTGGGTCGGCTGAACCTCCTTATTTTGGGTTTTGACCTCCTCAAGAAGCTACACCTAGGCAAACTGCCTAGGGTGAAAGTGCGAAGACCAATCGAATAGTAAGACAAGTTTTGACCGATCGCCCTAGGCAAGCTTGTATGAAGAAAGGGACCCTTAGGGTCATATGGAAATTCATGAAAAATCGGCTAAGTCCCAAAATTGGGATGTCAGAACTACACTATAAAGTTACCACATCAAGCAAGGCAAAGTACCTAGGTGAACCCTAGGAAGAAACACGGACCAAGTCAGATGGCCTAAGTCAAGAGTATAAGTGACCTAGGCAAAGTTGTATGGCGCTGAGGACCCTGAAAAATCGGGTTAGTGTAGTTAAGACAGGGGAGGTTTCAGGGTCGGCTGGACCTCCTTATTTCGGGTTTTGGCCTCCTCAAGAAGACAGACCTAGGCGAATTGCCTAGGGTGAAACTGCGAAGACCAATCGAATAGTAAGACAAGTTTTGACCGATCGCCCTAGGCAAGCTTGTATGAAGAAAGGGACCCTTAGGGTCATATGGAAATTCATGAAAAATCGGCTAAGTCCCAAAATTGGGATGTCAGAACTACACTAAAAAGTTACCACATCAAGCAAGGCAAAGTACCTAGGTGAACCCTAGGAAGAAACACGGACCAAGTCAGATGGCCTAAGTCAAGAGTATAAGTGACCTAGGCAAAGTTGTATGGCGCTGAGGACCCTGAAAAATCGGGTTAGTGTAGTTAAGACAGGGGAGGTTTCAGGGTCGGCCAGACCTCCTTATTTCGGGTTTTGGCCTCCTCAAGAAGACAGACCTAGGCGAATTGCCTAGGGTGAAACTGCGAAGACCAATCGAATAGTAAGACAAGTTTTGACCGATCGCCCTAGGCAAGCTTGTATGAAGAAAGGGACCCTATGGGTCATATGGAAATTCATGAAAAATCGGCTAAGTCCCAAAATTGGGATGTCAGAACTACACTATAAAGTTACCACATTAGCAAGGCAGACTTGTATGAAGAACGGGACCCAGGTGAAAGTAGCAAATATCCCAAACCGAACATGTATATTATACACACAAGAGTACGAACATAAAGGAACACGGACCAAGCGTGCCGAGAGAATCGGTACTATAGAGCCCTCGTGGTTCTACACAAAGACTTTATGTTAGGGGTTCAAGCCCCATAGTACTCAAACGGTGACAGTAGCAAATATCCCAAACCGAACATGAATATTATACACACAAGAGTACGAACATAAAGGAACACGGACCAAGCGTGCCGAGAGAATCGGTACTATAGAGCCCTCGTGGTTCTACACAAAGACTTTATGTTAGGGGTTCAAGCCCCATAGTACTCAAACGGTGACAGTAGCAAATATCCAAAAACGAACTGGAATTTACATTCTGTTGGTCATGCGGTCGTCCAAAGGGGTCTAGTATCCTGGGATGACAAGCATCACGGGCACAGTCTCGTATCAAAACAGTCGAAGAGGCCCGCGAAAGCTTGCTTTCCATGGCTATGCGATGCACAAATTGAGTTTCTCCGTAGTTATACACAGCGCACAGGTGAAAGTAGCAAATATCCCAAATCGAACATGAATTTTATACACACAAGAGTACAAACATAAAGGAACACGGACCAAGCGTACCGAGAGAATCGGTACTAGAGCCCTTGTGGTTCTACATTGAGAGCCCTCGTGGTTCTACATAGATACTTTATGTTAGGGGTTCCAACCCCATAGTACTAGAACGGTGGAAGTAGCAAATAAACCGAACGTGGAATTTACTTTCTGATGGTCATGCGGTCGTCCAAAGGGGTCTAGTATCCTGGGATGACAAGCATCACGGGCACAGCTCGTATCAAAACAGTCGAAGAGGCCCGCGAAAGCTTGCTTTCCATGGCTATGCGATGCACAAATTGAGTTTACTCACCGTAGTATAAAACGAACGAACCGAACCTATCCGAGTAGGGATAATGGGCGCAGTAACATACTTCTGTGACCCAGCGAGAGTTGAACGAGGTGACATGAACTGTCAGTGGCTTATATCAGATGGGATACATACATGAGATTGCTTTCAAATCTACACTCGAAAACCTAACCAAGTAAAAGCGAACGTGGGGAGGATTCGAAACTGGTAACGAAATCTTAAGCTGGAAAGAGTCATCACTATGGATACATATTATGCGAAACCAATCAAGTGCTCATTACTGATCCAAAACCGAAGAGCACTAGTGAACACCTTAATCTCACCCTAGTTCACATCCAAGTGATCGACCACGTGTGTGAAGCAAAGACCAATCGAATTCCTCAATGGACCGAACACTATGAACAAATGGCCAAAAACGTTATAACTATCCAAACATACTACTATCTAGCGAAAGTCATCACGATGGAACCATACCATGATCTTTAACCTATAGCGCTCACCATATTCCTACCCAGAGTGCAAGTGAACAGATTGCCCACCCTTACCCAGTTCACAACCACGTGATCGACTAACATACCGAGGTTACCACAAGTCAAAGTTATACGTTTACAAGCGCAAGACCAATCGAAAACCCCGAAAGCAATCTCGACCCAAAATGTATTATCCGTGAGTGTAGTCGAGTCTCGTACTCGTCATCTGTAATCGTCGGATAGAATATCCAGTACACGGTTGTCTTTCCAAATGAAATCTACATACAGAACTCGCTCTTGGCAAATGGGTGGCAATGGCGCAATCAGGAGCGAGTTCCCGTCCGGGTGCCAAGTGATTGGCAAATGTCTGGGGGAAAGCAACCATATATTGATTTGTCTGTTAGTGTACTGGGTGTTTGAGGTATGTAGTATCCACGCTTGGTTGGGTGTGTCAGAGGACCATGGATGCGTTCACAACCCCAATTGGGGTACATCGGGAATGATTTTGTGGAACCGATGTGCCCGGCACACACTAAGTTTTGTTGCAAGTTAATAGTGTGCCATGTCCGGGGGGGTTGTGATTAAACTCTGGTGAATTGCGTACTGTGGTGATTGGGGTATGAAAGCCCCGCAGTTGCAATGATCGGACGCGCCTAGCGTGTCCTTTAGTTGATGGTAGGGAAATGAAGGCCCTTGTCAGCTCACCTAAGTATTCATGGAAGTTTGGCATAAGGTCGCTGTGGTAGGGGTATGAAGGCCCCGTCAGCGCATGCACAATCGGGCGCACGTGCGCTTAGCGGAGTCGAATGCCGCTCAAGTGCCTGTCCGGTGCATCGGGTGTGTGTGATACGAGGGCAATGAGGTTCGCACGGGGGCTCGCCTCCCGTGTGCTACCGGACTTGACAACATATAGAACGTGGTGTTTGCTCCTCCGGGTGCAATGGGACAATGAACATTCGAACGCAAAGTCGGAATTCTGGTTGATCCTACCAGTAATATACGCTCGTCTCAAAGGTTAAGCCATGCATGTCTAAGTACAAACAGATTTAATGTGAAACCGCATAAGGCTCAGTATAACAGCTATAATTTACGAGATCATCAACCTAGTTACTTGGATAACTGTGGAAAATCTAGAGCTAATACATGCAACATGCCAGGACCCTCGCGGGAACTGGTGCACTTATTAGTCAAACCAATCGCGGGTTCTCCGTGTCATTGAGTTGAAGTCTGGATAATGATGCTGATCGTATGGTCTCGCACCGACGACAGATCTCGCAAATATCTGCCCTATCAACTATGGATGGTAGTATAGAGGACTACCATGGTTGCAACGGGTAACGGGGAATCAGGGTTCGATTCCGGAGAGGGAGCCTGAGAAATGGCTACCACATCCAAGGAAGGCAGCAGGCGCGTAAATTACCCAATCCCGGGACGGGGAGGTAGTGACGAGAAATAACAATATGAAACTCTTTAATGATGTTTCATAATTGGAATGAGTAGAGCATAAATCCTTCTACGAGGATCAAGTGGAGGGCAAGTCTGGTGCCAGCAGCCGCGGTAATTCCAGCTCCACTAGCGTATATTAAAATTGTTGCGGTTAAAACGTTCGAAGTTGATACTTGTCCAACACAGTCCGGCTCCGCCGACCCGGTCAACCCGTGGTCGGTGGGCCAAGTCGGAATCTGGTTGCGACTCAATGGTGTGGTAGGGCACCAAGTCTGTGTCATGGTGTGCCCTTCAACGGGTGCAAGTGTAACATAGAGCTCGACCGCTCACGTTTACCTTGAACAAATTAGAGTGCTTAAAGCAGGGTGCCCAAACGCCCTAGAATAATCTTGCATGGAATAATGGAATACGACCTTGGTCTAATCTTTCATTGGTTTGTACTCAGACCGGAGGTAATGATTAACAGAAGTAGTTGGGGACACTAGTATTACGGCGCGAGAGGTGAAATTCGTAGACCGTCGTAAGACTAACTAAAGCGAAGGCATTTGTCAAGGATGCTTTCTTTAATCAAGAACGAAAGTTAGAGGATCGAAGGCGATTAGATACCGCCCTAGTTCTAACCGTAAACGATGCCAACTAGCAATTGGGAGACGCTACAACCAGGTGCTCTCAGTAGCTTCCGGGAAACCAAAGTCAGGTTCCGGGGGAAGTATGGTTGCAAAGTTGAAACTTAAAGGAATTGACGGAAGGGCACCACAATGAAATGGAGCTTGCGGTTCAATTTGACTCAACACGGGAAAACTTACCAGGTCCGAACTTATGGAGGTGAGACAGATTAATAGCTCTTTCTCAAATTTAAGGGTAGTGGTGCATGGCCGTTCTTAGTTCGTGGATTGATTTGTCTGGTTAATTCCGATAACGAACGTGACTCACATATGCTAACTAGAACGCAGTCAGCGTTAATGCGTCGATGCCGATTGGAACGGGTTAGGACCTTTCGGTGGAGTATGACCTGACACCTTCGCTGTTCGTGTGCGCAAGTGCACTTACGGTACGCTGCTTAGCAGGACAATTTGTGTTTAGCAAAATGAGATCGAGCGATAACAGGTCCGTGATGCCCTTAGATGTTCTGGGCTACACGCGTGCTACAATGTGGGTAGCAGCGTGTCTCCTATTCCGAGAGGAACGGGAAATCACTCAAATACTCACTTAGTAGGGATTATGGATTGCAATGGTCCATATGAACTCGGAACTTCTAGTAAGTGCTGGTCATCAGCCAGCGTTGAATACGTCCCTGCCCTTTGTACACACCGCCCGTCGCTACTACCGATGGATTATTTAGTGAGGTCTTTGGAGATGATCGTTCGCTGGATCCTCGTGAACCGCGTCTGCTTTATCGAAGTTGACCGAACTTGATGATTTAGAGGAAGTAAAAGTCGTAACAAGGTTTCCGTAGGTGAACCTGCGGAAGGATCATTAGTGGCCAAGTGATCCTTCCAGAAGTCCGAACCTGCGGGTTGAGACTTCGGCACAAGTTGCCATATGATAATTGACGAAACACTATAGAAGTCCGAACCTGCGGGTTGAGACTCAGGCACAAGTTGCCATATGAAAGTTGACGAAACACTAACAAGTCCGAACCTGCGGGTTGAGACTTAGGCACACGTTGCCTTATACATGACTTCGAACAAATACACAAGTCCGAACCTGCGGGTTGAGACTTAGGCACAAGTTGCCTTATACATGACTTCGAACAAATACACAAGTCCGAACCTGCGGGTTGAGACTTAGGCACAAGTTGCCATATGAAAGTTGACGAAACACTAACAAGTCCGAACCTGCGGGTTGAGACTTAGGCACACGTTGCCTTATACATGACTTCGAACAAATACACAAGTCCGAACCTGCGGGTTGAGACTTAGGCACAAGTTGCCTTATACATACATTGGCCAAATAAACAGAAGTCCGAACCTGCGGGTTGAGACTTAGGCACAAGTTGCCATATTATATTCGATCAAACACTAAGTAGTCCGAACCTGCGGGTTGAGACTCAAGACCGTAACAAGATGTCACTATACAAGTCCGAACCTAAGGGTTGAGACTTAATGCGATCTAGATACCAAGTTGACATCCAATACCTGTTGAGCAAAACCAAAGATTCCCTGTTCTCGAATGATTACACTATATAACAGGGAATCATGAAGAAATCAAGCAAGCGTGAAACAAAGTCATCACTTGGGCATGCTCGATAGCCAACCACATGACCTTAACCTAAGAGAGCATGCAAACCACATGATACCTATAAACGATTAACCCGCCCTAGTTCAATCGTTCACCAAGTGATGACTTCAGTATGGCTAAGAGAAAAACTTTTAAATGGGAAAAACTCTAAGTCCGAACCTCCGGGTTGAGACTTCCGCGTCGGAGGTGGGCGCACCTCCTATCCGAAAGATGATGAATCAGGGGTGTTCGGTCAGCAATGGTCGGATGCCCCGTCGTAGTCCAACTATGACAATCAAAGTCAAGACCTCCGGGTTGAGACTTTCCGCGAGTACAAGCATAAAGGAACACGGACCAAGCCGTACCGAGAGAATCGGTACTAGAGCCCTCGTGGTTCTACATTGAGAGAGCCCTCGTGGTTCTCATTAGGGGCTTTATGCAAGTCGTACTCAATACTGTGGTGTGAAGTATAAAGTATAGTCCTCGCCTGGTCCACGCTGCTTCGGCGGTCCTGGGTAAGATAGTTAATTCTAGCTTGCCCTATAGTGGAATGAGGACACTTAATGCTTCGTCTTTTAGCGGCGGCTAGACTCCTCCTCACGGGGAACGAGTTGACGCGCACAGCGGCGGCTTACGCACTATGGCAATCATGGATGCCTGAAGATTCCGTGAAGTTCTCCCCTGGTCCACGCTGCCTCGGCAGTCCTGGGTAAAATGGAATATTTCCAGCTTGCCCTATAGTGGAAGAGGACTATCCAACAATACAAAGTCAAGACCTCCGGGTTGAGACTTTCCGCGTCGGTGGTGTCGCGCACCGCCTATCCGAAAGATGGTGTAACAGGGGTGTTCGATCAGCAATGGTCGGATGCCCCGTCATAGTCCAACTATGACAACCAAAGTCAAGACCTCCGGGTTGAGACTTTCCGCGTCCGGAGGTACGCGTACCGCCTACCCGAAAGATGGTGTGCTTCTGGGGTATTCGATGAGTCGGATACCCCGTCGTAGTCCAACTATGACAATCAAAGTCAAGACCTCCGGGTTGAGACTTCCGCGTCCGGAGGTACGCGTACCGCCTACCCGAAAGATGGTGTGCTTCTGGGGTATTCGATGAGTCGGATACCCCGTCGTAGTCCAACTATGACAATCAAAGTCAAGACCTCCGGGTTGAGACTTCCGCGTCCGGAGGTACGCGTACCGCCTACCCGAAAGATGGTGAATCAGGGGTGTTCGATCAGCAATGGTCGGATGCCCCGTCGTAGTCCAACTATGACAATCAAAGTCAAGACCTCCGGGTTGAGACTTTCTAAGAGTACAAGCATAAAGGAACACGGACCAAGCCGTACCGAGAGAATCGGTACTAGAGCCCTTGTGGTTCTACATTGAGAGAGCCCTCGTGGTTCTCATTAGGGGCTTTATGCAAGAAGTACTCAATACTGTGGTGTGAAGTATAAAGTATAGAGTCCTCCACTGGTCCACGCTGCTCCGGCGGTCCTGGGTAAGATAGTTCATTCTAGCTTGCCCTATGTGGAAGAGGACTCAATACCCTACCTGTTGAGCTTGAAACAAAGTCATCACTTGGGCATGCTCATATTGCCATACACAATTACATTATATTCGAATGAGCATGCAAGCGACCCTATATAGACCGAACCAAAACGATAGATACCGCCGTAGTTCACCCCCACCAAGTGATGACTTCAGTATGGCTAGTGTGTGAAGTATAAAGTATAGTCCTCCCCTGGTCCACACTGCTTCGGCGGTCCTGGGTAAGATAGTTAGTTCTAGCTTGCCCTATGTGGAAGAGGACACAATACTTAATACTTAGAGTACAAGCATAAAGGAACACGGACCAAGCCGTACCGAGAGAATCGGTACTAGAGCCCTCGTGGTTCTACATTGAGAGAGCCCTCGTGGTTCTCATTAGGGGCTTTATGCAAGTCGTACTCAATACTGTGGTGTGAAGTATAAAGTATAGAGTCCTCCACTGGTCCACGCTGCTCCGGCGGTCCTGGGTAAGATAGTTCATTCTAGCTTGCCCTATGTGGAAGAGGACTCAATACCCTACCTGTTGAGCTTGAAACAAAGTCATCACTTGGGCATGCTCATATTGCCATACAATATTCCATTATCTACTAATGAGCATGCAGCTATATGATTATAACCTGTAAACGATTACCCCGCCGTAGTTCAGCGCTTCAACCAAGTGATGACTTCAGTATGGCTAGTGTGTGAAGTATAAAGTATAGTCCTCCCCTGGTCCACACTGCTTCGGCGGTCCTGGGTAAGATAGTTAGTTCTAGCTTGCCCTATGTGGAAGAGGACACCATACTTAATACTGTGGTGTAATGAACAAAGTATAGTCCTCCACTGGTCCACGCTGCTTCGGCGGTCCTGGGTAAGATAGTTAGTTCTAGCTTGCCCTATGTGGAAGAGGGCATACAAGACAAAGTATAGTTCTCCCCTGGTCCACGCTGCTTCGGCGGTCCTGGGTAAGATAGTTAATTCTAGCTTGCCCTATGTGGAAGAGAGCATACATGAACCAAGAACGAAGGTTAGATCGAGGAATGATTCGACAACTAACCGATGGTATGAAATGTGAAGAATTCAAACAAGCACACAATCAAGTTATCACTTGGGCATGCTCGATAGCCAACCTCATGACATTAACCTAGTAGAGCATGCGAAAACCAATATATATGTAAACGATGCCCCTCCCTAGTTCAGCGCTTCAACCAAGTGATGACTTCAGAATGGCTAAATCAAATCGGTTCAAAACATACCATCGGTACCCTATTGAAACACACAAGTCGATATCAAACCTCATGATTGTGTAGTCCTCCACTGGTCCACACTGCTCCGGCGGTCCTGGGTAAGATAGTTCATTCTAGCTTGCCCTATGTGGAAGAGGGCACATTACTCAATACTGTGGTGTTATGAACAAAGTATAGTCCTCCACTGGTCCACGCTGCTTCGGCGGTCCTGGGTAAGATAGTTAGTTCTAGCTTGCCCTATGTGGAAGAGGGCATACAAGACAAAGTATAGTTCTCCCCTGGTCCACGCTGCTTCGGCGGTCCTGGGTAAGATAGTTAA
>NW_026689717.1:7500-32500 GCF_943734765.1 Anopheles ziemanni | reverse complement strand
AAACACTTTGGGTTCGCAAGGACTTGGAGTGCTGGTAGTGGTTGGCGGATCCAACACTCTGGGTACCTCCGGGTACTTGGGGTTGGTTGAGGACTTGGTGAACAAACACTTGATATACACTCTTCGGATGTACTTCGGGTATCGCCTGTTGTCCGAGACCACTTGCATGGTCAACGGTTGAGGTGGTGATGGCGGGTCGGTGCTGTAGGGTGCCGGCCTGTTGGCTGCCTTGGCCGGGTTGGTTGGTTAACACTTGATTGAGCTTGCACCCGAGGGTAAAGGCACTTGAAGGTGGGTACCGGCCGGCTGACCTGGTGTGATGGTTGGTTGGTGAACACTTGGCGGTACTTGCACTTGGCTGTGCTTGGACTTGAAGGTGGGATCCGGCTGGCCTAGGCCATTGGTGGTTGGTTGGTTGGTTAGCCCTTAGCTGGGCTGGCTGGCTGGCTGGCCATCGATGGTGTGGTGTGGTGTGATGGTTGGTTGGTGAACACTTGGCGGTACTTGCACTTGGCTGTGCTTGGACTTGAAGGTGGGATCCGGCTGGCCTAGGCCATTGGTGGTTGGTTGGTTGGTTAGTCCTTAGCTGGGCTGGCTGGCTGGCTGGCCATCGGTGGTGTGGTGTGGTGTGGTGTGTGGAGTCGAGCATCGCGCGCCGTTGCCTTCCTCGGAGTGTTGTGGGTACGCAAGTGCTTGCAGTGCAAAGAGGTTGGTGATGGAGTGACATTGCCTTCACCATGGAGTTGCGGGTACTTAGGTACTTGCAAGGAGATGGTGGTATGGTGGTGTTGCGTGTGTGGTGTTCGATTAGAAAGATATAATTTCTAAGTCCGGATTAGTGCTGTCAGTGGGGCCCCCGCTAACAGGTCCTGCACGGCCAGCGTGGGGCTTGACTTGGCGCTATTCCGGACTTGGGGCGATCACGATGTCCCCGTGCGGGACTTAGAAGATGGAAGAACACAAGTACCCTTATCCCATGACTTGTGAGCGATTGGCATACGTTACCACATGAAGAGAAAAATTGGCTAAGTCCCGGATCCATATTATATGAAGAGAAATATCGGCTAAGTCCAGGATCCATATTATATGAAGAGAAAAATCGGCTAAGTCCAGGATCCATATATAATAACCTAATAATCGGCTAAGTCCAGGATCCATATTATATGAAGGGAAAAATCGGCTAAGTCCAGGATCCATATATAATAACCTAATAATCGGCTAAGTCCAGGATCCATATAATATGAAGAGAAAAATCGGCTAAGTCCGAGATTGGGTCTGTCAGAAATACACTTCCAAGTTACCACACAAGCAAGCAAGATGGCCTAGTGATGGATCCATATGATATGAAGAGAAAAATCGGCTAAGTCCAGGATCCATATTATATGAAGAGAAAAATCGGCTAAGTCCGAGTTTGGGTCTGTCGGAAATACACTATCAAGTTACCACACAAGCAAGCAAGATGGCCTAGTGATGGATCCATATGATATGAAGAGAAAAATCGGCTAAGTCCAGGATCCATATTATATGAAGAGAAAAATCGGCTAAGTCCGAGATTGGGTCTGCCAGAAATACACTTCCGAGTTACCATACAAGCAAGCAAGATGGCCTAGTGATGAATCCATATGATATGAAGAGAAAAATCGGCTAAGTCCCAGATTGGGTCTGTCAGAAATACACTTCCAAGATACCACACAAGCAAGCAAGATGGCCTAGTGATGGATCCATATAATATGAAGAGAAAAATCGGCTAAGTCCGAGATTGGGTCGGTCGGAAATACACTATCAAGTTACCACACAAGTAAGCAAGATGGCCTAAGGATGGAACCATATAATATGAAGAGAAAAATCGGCTAAGTCCCAGATTGGGTCTGTCAGAAATACACTTCCAAGTTACCACACAAGCAAGCAAGATGGCCAAGTGAAGGATCCATATGACATGAAGAGAAAAATCGGCTAAGTCCCAGATTGGGTCTGTCAGAAATACACTTCCAAGTTACCACACAAGCAAGCAAGATGGCCTAGTGATGGATCCATATGATATGAAGAGAAAAATCGGCTAAGTCCCAGATTGGGTCTGTCAGAAATACACTTCCAAGTTACCACACAAGCAAGCAAGATTGCCTAGTGATGGATCCATATGATATGAAGAGAAAAATCGGCTAAGTCCCAGATTGGGTCTGTCAGACATACACTATCAAGTTACCACACAAGCAAGCAAGATGGCCATATGATGGATCCATATGATATGAAGAGAAAAATCGGCTAAGTGCAAGATTGGGTCTGTCAGAAATACACTATCAAGTTACCACATGAGCAAGCAAGTTACCACATGAAGAGAAAGCCGGCAAAGTCCGGGAATGTTACCACATGAACTGGAAAATGGGCAAAAACCTACCTTCACAGGGAACGTGAATAACTAAGGCTGTAGACATCGGATCGACAAGCCAAAGACTGATATGGAAAGGAAATGAGTAGTACTAGCTTTCCTGAGAGTTGCAGAGCTTAGACTGCATATGAACGGAAGTTATTGAGCGTCAAAGTCAGAAAAGTTGCCCGAAGGAACACAAGTTCCAACTTAGAGCATGAATACCGCCTAGACGGTAAGAGGTACGGCCAGGCTGAGGAATAAGGAAATGTTGGCCAACATGTTCCCTAACTATCCCCCGAAGACCGCAAAGCAATCCAACATCAACCAAGAAAGTTATAGCCCGATCAAGCAAACACCTACTTTGCACCGATATTGCACCAAATATATGTACCAAGCACCTTCGGTTGCATACCCTGCAGGGGCTTACCATAGTAGGCCATGGAAGACCGATATACCGAACATAATCTCTTTCTATCTCCTCGGGTGTTGGAGATAGCGCTTTGCGGTAAAAGAACGAAAGTTAGACCATATCTTGGTGCATCTTTTTGCCCGAGAACACAAGACCCTATCTACCAAGGCAAGAAAGTTGTGTGGGGACAAAATGTCCATAAGTGCCCAAAGTGGCACACTTGAACCATATATTCGAGAAAAACACAAGTGTGGGCCCGAGCTAGCGAGTTGAAATGTTCTGACCGTCAGTAGCCCTAGTTGAGGTGCACTTATCATTATATGAGGCCAACGTGCCAGCTAGTCTCTAAAGGGGCGATATGGGTGTTCCAAGGTTTGTACCCAATTGAGGAAAAAACAGGGTAAGGTACGGTGTACCGCGAATAACTCGGGCTATAGATGTCCGATCGATGAGTTTGGCATATGTATGGAAAGGTCTCGACGAGACCTAACTACCCTGAAAGTATGAAGGCAAAGACTTGAATGACCGGGAAGTTATTAAGTGCACAAGTGGTAAAGTTGCACCAAAGTCCATGTTACCCGAAGTGGTACATGAACACCCAATATTCGACCAAAACACAAGTTTAGAGACGAGCTAGCGAGCTACATTGTTCAGACCGTCAGTAGCCCGCATCAAGACACGCATTTCATTATATTGAGCCTAGCCGCTAGCTCGACTCGAAGTCGGTCATATGGTTGGTTGATGGTTTGGACCGACCACGTGGTGTACCAAGGTGATGTACTTTTCATGAATTAAAACTCTGGCTGTATGGCACTGAGCGACAAGCTAAGGTGTGATTTGGAATAGTCTTGAGTGGGACTATTTAGGAAAAATGCGAACAAAAAATCACAAAGTCCTTGGGCGAAGCTATTAGCGAAACATAGAGCAAATTGGTACCAAAAACTATGGAAATGGGACTTGAGTCAAAAATAACCGCAAGTTGGAGAAGATATAGCAAGCTTGCGTAGAACAATTATATTTGGTGCATGGTATCACCAACAAAAAAGTATATGGGGCCAAGGTGCTGGCTGGCCTCCAAAGTGGAGATATGGGCGATCCAAAGTTTGTACCCAAGTACGAACAAGTATGGAAAAAACAGGGTAAGGTACCAAGTACCATTAATAACTTCGGCTGTAGATGGCCGAGCGAGGCAAACGGCTCACCGTTGGAAAGGTCTTGGGGAGACCTATCTACCCTGAAAGTTTCATGAGGCTGAGTTGAAATACCACGGAGATATTAGGTGATGATGGTCCAATTCGGGGACCAAGTCGCAGGAAATGGCACTTGACCAAAATCACCCTTGGAAGGTGAATACCGGCTTACCGGTAAGAGATAGCGACTTAGCGTAGAATATTCATAAGTTGGGCGTGTAGAGACGCAACTTTTATTATATGGGGCCAACCCGGTCAGGGTGCTCCAAGTCGGTCGTTTGGTCGGTTTATGGTTTGGGCCGACCACGTGGTGTACCAAGTTGAGGTACCTTTCATGAATTATAACTCGGTCAGTTTGCCACCGAGCGACAAGCTGCGGTGTGTTTTGGAATGGTCTTGAGTGGGACTATCAAGGAAAAATACCAATCGAAAATCAGCTTGTCCATGGCCGAAGCTATTAGTGAAACATATAGCAAAATGGGTCCAAAAACGAATGAAATGGGAATTGGACCAAGAATAACGGCAAGTTGGAGAAGAGATAGCAAGTTGGCGTAGAACAATTATATTTGGTGCATGGCATGACCAACAAAAAAGTATATGGGGCCAAGGTGCTGGCTGGCCTCCAAAGTGGAGATATGGGCGATCCAAAGTTTGTACCCAAGTACGAACAAGTATGGAAAAAACAGGGTAAGGTACCAAGTACCATTAATAACTTCGGCTGTAGATGGCCGAGCGAGGCAAACGGCTCACTGTTGGAAAGGTCTCGGGGAGACCTATCTACCCTGAAAGTTTCATGAGGCTGAATTGAAAGACCACGGAGATATTAGGTGATGATGGTCGTATTCGGGGACCAAGTCGCAGGAAATGGCACTTGACCAAAATCCCCCTTGGAAGGTGAATACCGGCTTACCGGTAAGAGATAGCGACTTGGCGTGGAATAATCATAAGTTGGGCGTGTAGAGACGCAACTTTCATTATATGGGGCCAACCCGGTCAGGGTGCTCCAAGTCGGTCGTTTGGTCGGTTTATGGTTTGGGCCGACCACGTGGTGTACCAAATTGAGGTACCTTTCATGAATTATAACTCGGTCAGTTTGCCACCGAGCGACAAGTTGCGGTGTGTTTTGGAATGGTCTTGAGTGGAACTATCAAGGAAAAATACAAACAGAAAATCAGCTTGTCCATGGCCGAAGCTATTAGTGAAACATATAGCAAAATGGGTCCAAAAACGAATGAAATGAGACTTGGACCAAGAATAACGGCAAGTTGGAGAAGAGATAGCAAGTTGGCGTAGAACAATTATATTTGGTGCATGGTATGACCAACAAAAAAGTATATGGGGCCAAGGTGCTGGCTGGCCTCCAAAGTGGAGATATGGTCGATCCAAAGTTTGTACCCAAGTATGACAAAAACTGGTAGAGGTACCTTTCATGAATTACAGCTCAGGCTGTATGGCACTTAGCGGGACGCTCGGCCCTGGTATGGAATAGTCTTGAGTGGGACTATCAAGGAAAAATACGAACAAAAAATCACCATGTCCACGGACGAAGGTATTAGCGAAACTTAGAGCGAAATGGCGACAAAGTCGCTGGAAATGGCCCTTGGACCAAGTATACCGTCAAGGCGGTACGAGATAGCGAGTTGACGTAGAATATTTATAAGTTTGCCTCCACGAGACGAAAGTTTAGTTATATGGGGCCAACCCGCTCAGGGTTGTCCAAGTCGGTCATATGGCTGATCGAAATTTTCGACCAAGTACTGAGAAAACAGGGTAAGGTACCGTGTACCTCGAATAACTTCGGCTGTAGATGTCCGAGCGAGGCGAACGGCATAGCGTTGGAAAGGTCTTGAGGTGCTCTAGGCACTCTTAAAGTATGAGAAAGCTATCTGGAAAACTTGTGGAGATATTAGAGAAACATAGGGCCCAAAAGATACCAAGTCGCAGGAAATGGGCCCTCCAAGAACACCCTAAAATCCCAATTACGGCTAAGTTGCAGGCCAGCTAGCGAAGTGAAATGTTCTAGGCATAACTAGAACACGTTAAGGCGCAACTTTTTGAATCAGAACTTTTTTCGATATCTGGCCCCCAAAGGGGGGATATGGGCGATCCAAGGATTTTTCCAAGTTTCGGTACTTTTTACGGTATCGCTCATAGCTCCGGCTGTATGCAAGCAAATGACAATCTAAGACATGATTTGGAAAGGTATTGAGTAGTACTAACTTACGTTAGAACACAGCGAAGCGCTATCGGTTCATGGCAAGGCCGATATAAGCAGTCAAAGATGAAAAATGTTGACAAAATGAACAAAAATTACCTTGGTACGCGAATAGTGGCCAGGGATGAAGAGGTACGAAGGTGGTGTAGAACAATTATAATTAGAACTGGGTACGCTCTAAAAGTTTGCCGAAGACCGCAAAGCGCTCAGACCCATAGAAAGTGGCCATTTGGGCCGAACAGTGCGTGCAAAGAGGTGAAAATGCAAAAATTGCACTTTGGGGGGCGATTTGCGGGGGGAAGGAGGGGTCGGAGGGCAAAATGTCCCTTGACCAAAAAGTTTTATCTCGTCGAGATCTACAACATTGCCGAAGACCGCAAAGCGCTAGCTCGCAATCGAAAAATCGAGAATTTGAAAATTTTCTAAGTCTTGGGCTCCCTAAGGAAAAGTTTCAAAAATCACGTTTGTCCCCTATTTTGAAGGGGAAGGAGTCGGTTCCGGGGCATGGTGTCTTCGGCAAAAAGTCTTATCTTTTTGCGTACTTTCGACTAGTTCAATAAAAATTTTTGACCCAAAATTTGTTCGGCGGACCCCTAGGTCGAAAAACCCGAAAAAAGTCGAAAAAAGTCGAAAATGTCGAAAAATGAGAAAACCTCATATTCGGACTCTACACGAGCCCCAGATATTGAAAAGTGAAATCCGCGGTCGATTTGGAACAAAAAATTTACCTAGGCAAAGTTGTATGGAGGTAGGGACCCCTGAGAAAAAAGTTTGGTCCCGAGGCTCCTTGGACCACCAAGTCCCTAGGTCGGACCAAAATCGGAAAAAATCCGACCAAAGTCGAAAGTGTCGAAAATTTTAAAAAACCCCTTTTGGGGCCCTATGGCCTCCCTAGATAATGAAAAGTGAGGTCCGCGGCCGATCCGGAAGAAAAACTTGACCTAGGGAAACTTGTATGACGGTGGGGACCCAAAAAAATTTCGATGAGTGTAGTTTAGACAGGCCGGAAAATGTATCGGTGGTCCGTATCAAGGGACGTCTTTTAGTTCCATGGGGTGGTGGTCGTCGAACAAAGTCGCCTAGGTCGACGACCAGAAAGACCAGTCGTGTTGTAATGGATGTTTTGACCACTTTACTAGGGAAACCTAGTAGGTCGAAGCAAATTTGGGGTTCGAGATGAGTTGGTGAAAGTTGGTCCAACCTAGGTGTGCTTGGTGGAGGTTGACCATGAAAGTAGAGCATGATGGGAATGACCATAACTTTGGTTCTAGATGTCGGATCGGTACACTTTCGGCAGTTTTGGAAAGGTGAAGGCCTGCTCTAGCTATGTTTCCTACCAAGCTGAGCGCCTACTAGTGACCCGGAGGAGGTATTAAGGGTCAAAGGCAAAAAGGGGTACCCTAAAGTGCGTGTGACCAAGAAAATGGGAAAAACGGTATCGCCTATAGCTCAGGCTGTATGGCTCGGATCGGAAAGCTTGGATATGCGTTGGAAAGGTCTTGACGAGCGCTAGCTATGTGTCCTACCAAGCGAAGCGCTAGGTGTTGAGCAAGTCGGTCATATTAGAGGGCAAAGGTGAAAAATGGTGGTTTAGAGGCGAAAATTCACCTTATGATCGAAAATAGCGGGCGAACGATAAGAGCTACGAACACGGCGTAGAACAATCATAAGTACGTTACCACAAGACC
This sequence comes from Anopheles ziemanni, assembly GCF_943734765.1. Classification (NCBI taxonomy): domain Eukaryota; kingdom Metazoa; phylum Arthropoda; class Insecta; order Diptera; family Culicidae; genus Anopheles; species Anopheles ziemanni. Next base: position 24,630 of record NW_026689717.1, on the reverse strand, counting down.
TAACTTTGGCCAATATAGAGCGAGAAGATCGGAGGTACCCATCAGGGTGATATGGCTGGTTCAAAGTTGGACCAAAACGAGACTTGAGAAATGGATTGAAACACGGTATCGCGAATAACTCAGGCTGTATGGAACGGATCGACAAGCTTAGATCAGTGTTGGAAAGGTCGAACCGAGCGCTAACTATAATCCCAAACAACCGAAGCGCTAAGTGTTGAGCAAAACTGAGTTATTAAGCGACAAAGTGGAAAAATAATACCAAAATGGCCAAAAATCACACAAGACCAAGAATACCGAGCAAGCGGTAAGAGATAGCGGGTTGACGTAGAATACTTATAAGTTTGCCTCTACGAGACCTAAAAGTCGTCCATAGAAAGCGAGAAGATCGGACCACTCTGGAAGGGTGATACGAGTGGTCAAAAATTAGCAAAAATGAAACATGGCTAAAATGGATTTGACTTGTGCACCATGTAGCTCCGGCTGTATGGCATGGATTGTAGAGCTAGGATATGTTTTGGAAAGGTAACACCCAGCGCTAGATACGACTAGAAGAAAGCAAAGCGCTAACTAGCATGATTTGGAAGTTATTAAGCGTCAAAGTCGAAAAATGTTACCAAAATTGAAACTCGAGTACATTGGGCCAAAAAGTACAAGTTGTGAAATTTGGACTTACGAGTAAAATACCGAGCAGGCGGTAAGAGATAGAGACTTGGTGTAGAACAATTATAAGTTGGGCATGTTATAACCTATATTTGGCCCGAACATAGTCTCGAGATCGGTGGTACCTAAAAGGGTGGTACAGGTGTTAGATGGTTTTCCCAGAGCATAAGCTCCACATGATATGGAAAACGGGAAACATCATAACTTCGGCTGTATGGCATGGAATGGAACGAACAAGGTATCGATGGAAAGAGAAAAGATAGCGCTAACTATAATTCCTTCCAAGCAAAGCGCTAGCATGTGACCGTTTGGGTGTTATTGTGAGTCAAAGTCTGAAATTGTTACCACGAGAGGCGAAAATCCAACTAAGTCCATGAATACCGGGCTGGCGGTAAGAGATACGGCTTGGCCGTAGAACATTTATAAGTTGGCCAAGACAAGGCCTAAGTTTCGTCCATAGACGACAAGAAGATCGAAGATACGTGAAGGTGAGATATGGGCGTCCCAAAGTGGGCCTTTGAAAAAGTGACAAACTTCCCTTATAACAGCATACACCAAATATCTCTGGCTCTATGGCACCGAATAAGAAGTTGAGGTCAGCGATAGAAAGGTGATAGTCAGCGCTAAATATCATACGAACAGAGTGAAGCGCTAAAGGGAAAGGATCTTGGTGATATAAGGTGACAAAGTCGAGAAAAGTTGCCTCAAAATCATGAAAAATGTGAAAAAATGACTAAGTCCCGGGTGCCTTAAGGGCAGGTTTATCGAATGTACCGAGCTGGCGGTACGAGATAGAGACTTGGTGTAGAACAATTATATGTTTGGCATGGCAAGACCTACATTTGGTCAATACAAAGTGAGAAGATCAAAGAAACCCGTAAGGGTGATATTGGTGTCCAAAGGTAAAAAGCACTAAGTCTTGGGAAACTTATATGAAGAAAAAGGACCCTGATGGGTCATATAGGATGGATCGAAAAATCGGCTAAGTCCCAAAATGGGGATGTCAGAACTACACTCAAATGTTACCACACCAAGCAAGGCAAACTTATATGAAGCAAAGGACCCTGATGGGTCATATGGTATTGGTCGAAAAATCGGCTAAGTCCCAAAATGGGGATGTCAGAACTACACTCATGTGTTACCACACCAAGCAAGGCAAACTTATATGAAGCAAAGGACCCTGATGGGTCATATGGTATTTTACGAAAAATCGGCTAAGTCCCAAAATGGTGATGTCAGAACTACACTAAAATGTTACCACACCAAGCAAGGCAAACTTATATGAAGGCAAGGACCCTGATGGGTCATATGGTATTTTACGAAAAATCGGCTAAGTCCCAAAATGGTGATGTCAGAACTACACTAAAATGTTACCACACCAAGCAAGGCAAACTTATATGAAGGCAAGGACCCTGATGGGTCATATGGTATGGATCGAAAAATCGGCTAAGTCCCAAAATGGGGATGTCAGAACTACACTCATGTGTTACCACACCAAGCAAGGCAAACTTATATGAAGCAAAGGACCCTGATGGGTCATATGGTATTGATCGAAAAATCGGCTAAGTCCCAAAATGGGGATGTCAGAACTACACTCATATGTTACCACACCAAGCAAGGCAAACTTATATGAAGGCAAGGACCCTGATGGGTCATATGGTATTTTACGAAAAATCGGCTAAGTCCCAAAATGGGGATGTCAGAACTACACTCAAATGTTACCACACCAAGCAAGGCAAACTTATATGAAGGAAAGGACCCTGATGGGTCATATGGTATTTTACGAAAAATCGGCTAAGTCCCAAAATGGGGATGTCAGAACTACACTCAAATGTTACCACACCAAGCAAGGCAAACTTATATGAAGCAAAGGACCCTGATGGGTCATATGGTATTTTACGAAAAATCGGCTAAGTCCCAAAATGGGGATGTCAGAACTACACTCATGTGTTACCACACCAAGCAAGGCAAACTTATATGAAGCAAAGGACCCTGATGGGTCATATGGTATGGATCGAAAAATCGGCTAAGTCCCAAAATGGGGATGTCAGAACTACACTCAACTGTTACCACACCAAGCAAGGCAAACTTATATGAAGCAAAGGACCCTGATGGGTCATATGGTATTTTACGAAAAATCGGCTAAGTCCCAAAATGGGGATGTCAGAACTACACTCAAATGTTACCACACCAAGCAAGGCAAACTTATATGAAGGAAAGGACCCTGATGGGTCATATGGTATTTTACGAAAAATCGGCTAAGTCCCAAAATGGGGATGTCAGAACTACACTCAAATGTTACCACACCAAGCAAGGCAAACTTATATGAAGCAAAGGACCCTGATGGGTCATATGGTATTTTACGAAAAATCGGCTAAGTCCCAAAATGGGGATGTCAGAACTACACTCATGTGTTACCACACCAAGCAAGGCAAACTTATATGAAGCAAAGGACCCTGATGGGTCATATGGTATTTTACGAAAAATCGGCTAAGTCCCAAAATGGGGATGTCAGAACTACACTCATGTGTTACCACATCAAGCAAGGCAAACTTATATGAAGCAAAGGACCCTGATGGGTCATATGGTATTGATCGAAAAATCGGCTAAGTCCCAAAATGGGGATGTCAGAACTACACTCAAATGTTACCACACCAAGCAAGGCAAACTTATATGAAGCAAAGGACCCTGATGGGTCATATGGTATTTTACGAAAAATCGGCTAAGTCCCAAAATGGGGATGTCAGAACTACACTCAAATGTTACCACACCAAGCAAGGCAAACTTATATGAAGGAAAGGACCCTGATGGGTCATATGGTATTTTACGAAAAATCGGCTAAGTCCCAAAATGGGGATGTCAGAACTACACTCAAATGTTACCACACCAAGCAAGGCAAACTTATATGAAGGAAAGGACCCTGATGGGTCATATGGTATTTTACGAAAAATCGGCTAAGTCCCAAAATGGGGATGTCAGAACTACACTCAAATGTTACCACACCAAGCAAGGCAAACTTATATGAAGCAAAGGACCCTGATGGGTCATATGGTATTTTACGAAAAATCGGCTAAGTCCCAAAATGGGGATGTCAGAACTACACTCAAATGTTACCACACCAAGCAAGGCAAACTTATATGAAGCAAAGGACCCTGATGGGTCATATGGTATTTTACGAAAAATCGGCTAAGTCCCAAAATGGGGATGTCAGAACTACACTCAAATGTTACCACACCAAGCAAGGCAAACTTATATGAAGCAAAGGACCCTGATGGGTCATATGGTATTTTACGAAAAATCGGCTAAGTCCCAAAATGGGGATGTCAGAACTACACTCAAATGTTACCACACCAAGCAAGGCAAACTTATATGAAGGAAAGGACCCTGATGGGTCATATGGTATTTTACGAAAAATCGGCTAAGTCCCAAAATGGGGATGTCAGAACTACACTCAAATGTTACCACACCAAGCAAGGCAAACTTATATGAAGGAAAGGACCCTGATGGGTCATATGGTATTTTACGAAAAATCGGCTAAGTCCCAAAATGGGGATGTCAGAACTACACTCAAATGTTACCACACCAAGCAAGGCAAACTTATATGAAGCAAAGGACCCTGATGGGTCATATGGTATTTTACGAAAAATCGGCTAAGTCCCAAAATGGGGATGTCAGAACTACACTCAAATGTTACCACACCAAGCAAGGCAAACTTATATGAAGCAAAGGACCCTGATGGGTCATATGGTATTTTACGAAAAATCGGCTAAGTCCCAAAATGGGGATGTCAGAACTACACTCAAATGTTACCACACCAAGCAAGGCAAACTTATATGAAGGAAAGGACCCTGATGGGTCATATGGTATTTTACGAAAAATCGGCTAAGTCCCAAAATGGGGATGTCAGAACTACACTCATGTGTTACCACACCAAGCAAGGCAAACTTATATGAAGCAAAGGACCCTGATGGGTCATATGGTATTTTACGAAAAATCGGCTAAGTCCCAAAATGGGGATGTCAGAACTACACTCAAATGTTACCACACCAAGCAAGGCAAACTTATATGAAGCAAAGGACCCTGATGGGTCATATGGTATTTTACGAAAAATCGGCTAAGTCCCAAAATGGGGATGTCAGAACTACACTCATGTGTTACCACACCAAGCAAGGCAAACTTATATGAAGGCAAGGACCCTGATGGGTCATATGGTACTTTACGAAAAATCGGCTAAGTCCCAAAATGGGGATGTCAGAACTACACTCAAATGTTACCACACCAAGCAAGGCAAACTTATATGAAGGAAAGGACCCTGATGGGTCATATGGTATTTTACGAAAAATCGGCTAAGTCCCAAAATGGGGATGTCAGAACTACACTCAAATGTTACCACACCAAGCAAGGCAAACTTATATGAAGGAAAGGACCCTGATGGGTCATATGGTATTTTACGAAAAATCGGCTAAGTCCCAAAATGGGGATGTCAGAACTACACTCAAATGTTACCACACCAAGCAAGGCAAACTTATATGAAGCAAAGGACCCTGATGGGTCATATGGTATTTTACGAAAAATCGGCTAAGTCCCAAAATGGGGATGTCAGAACTACACTCAAATGTTACCACACCAAGCAAGGCAAACTTATATGAAGCAAAGGACCCTGATGGGTCATATGGTATTTTACGAAAAATCGGCTAAGTCCCAAAATGGGGATGTCAGAACTACACTCAAATGTTACCACACCAAGCAAGGCAAACTTATATGAAGGAAAGGACCCTGATGGGTCATATGGTATTTTACGAAAAATCGGCTAAGTCCCAAAATGGGGATGTCAGAACTACACTCAAATGTTACCACACCAAGCAAGGCAAACTTATATGAAGGAAAGGACCCTGATGGGTCATATGGTATTTTACGAAAAATCGGCTAAGTCCCAAAATGGGGATGTCAGAACTACACTCAAATGTTACCACACCAAGCAAGGCAAACTTATATGAAGCAAAGGACCCTGATGGGTCATATGGTATTTTACGAAAAATCGGCTAAGTCCCAAAATGGGGATGTCAGAACTACACTCATGTGTTACCACACCAAGCAAGGCAAACTTATATGAAGCAAAGGACCCTGATGGGTCATATGGTATGGATCGAAAAATCGGCTAAGTCCCAAAATGGGGATGTCAGAACTACACTCAAATGTTACCACACCAAGCAAGGCAAACTTATATGAAGCAAAGGACCCTGATGGGTCATATGGTATTTTACGAAAAATCGGCTAAGTCCCAAAATGGGGATGTCAGAACTACACTCAAATGTTACCACACCAAGCAAGGCAAACTTATATGAAGGAAAGGACCCTGATGGGTCATATGGTATTTTACGAAAAATCGGCTAAGTCCCAAAATGGGGATGTCAGAACTACACTCAAATGTTACCACACAAAGCAAGGCAAACTTATATGAAGCAAAGGACCCTGATGGGTCATATGGTATTTTACGAAAAATCGGCTAAGTCCCAAAATGGGGATGTCAGAACTACACTCATGTGTTACCACACCAAGCAAGGCAAACTTATATGAAGCAAAGGACCCTGATGGGTCATATGGTATTTTACGAAAAATCGGCTAAGTCCCAAAATGGGGATGTCAGAACTACACTCATGTGTTACCACACCAAGCAAGGCAAACTTATATGAAGCAAAGGACCCTGATGGGTCATATGGTATTTTACGAAAAATCGGCTAAGTCCCAAAATGGGGATGTCAGAACTACACTCATGTGTTACCACATCAAGCAAGGCAAACTTATATGAAGCAAAGGACCCTGATGGGTCATATGGTATTGATCGAAAAATCGGCTAAGTCCCAAAATGGGGATGTCAGAACTACACTCAAATGTTACCACACCAAGCAAGGCAAACTTATATGAAGCAAAGGACCCTGATGGGTCATATGGTATTTTACGAAAAATCGGCTAAGTCCCAAAATGATGATGTCAGAACTACACTCAAATGTTACCACACCAAGCAAGGCAAACTTATATGAAGGCAAGGACCCATATGGGTCATATGGCATTTTACGAAAAATCGGCTAAGTCCCAAAATGAGGATGTCAGAACTACACTCAAATGTTACCACACCAAGCAAGGCAAACTTATATGAAGCAAAGGACCCATATGGGTCATATGGCATTTTACGAAAAATCGGCTAAGTCCCAAAATGAGGATGTCAGAACTACACTAAAAAGTTACCACACCAAGCAAGGCAAACTACCTAGGTGAACCCTAGCAAGAAACACGGACCAAATCAGATGGCCTAAGTCAAGAGTGCAAGTGACCTAGGCAAAGTTGTATGACGGTGAGGACCCTGAAAAATCTGGTTAGTGTAGTTTAGACAGGGGAGGTTTTTGGGTCGGCTGAACCTCCTTATTTTGGGTTTTGACCTCCTCAAGAAGCTACACCTAGGCAAACTGCCTAGGGTGAAAGTGCGAAGACCAATCGAATAGTAAGACAAGTTTTGACCGATCGCCCTAGGCAAGCTTGTATGAAGAAAGGGACCCTATGGGTCATATGGAAATACATGAAAAATCGGCTAAGTCCCAAAATTGGGATGTCTGAACTACACTAAAAAGTTACCACATCAAGCAAGGCAAAGTACCTAGGTGAACCCTAGCAAGAAACACGGACCAAGTCAGATGGCCTAAGTCAAGAGAACAAGTGACCTAGGCAAAGTTGTATGACGGTGAGGACCCTGAAAAATCTGGTTAGTGTAGTTTAGACAGGGGAGGTTTTTGGGTCGGCTGAACCTCCTTATTTTGGGTTTTGACCTCCTCAAGAAGCTACACCTAGGCAAACTGCCTAGGGTGAAAGTGCGAAGACCAATCGAATAGTAAGACAAGTTTTGACCGATCGCCCTAGGCAAGCTTGTATGAAGAAAGGGACCCTATGGGTCATATGGAAATACATGAAAAATCGGCTAAGTCCCAAAATTGGGATGTCTGAACTACACTAAAAAGTTACCACAGCAAGCAAGGCAAAGTACCTAGGTGAACCCTAGGAAGAAACACGGACCAAGTCAGATGGCCTAAGTCAAGAGTACAAGTGACCTAGGCAAAGTTGTATGGCGCTGAGGACCCTGAAAAATCGGGTTAGTGTAGTTCAGACAGGGGAGGTTTCTGGGTCGGCTGAACCTCCTTATTTCGGGTTTTGGCCTCCTCAAGAAGACAGACCTAGGCAAACTGCCTAGGGTGAAAGTGCGAAGACCAATCGAATAGTAAGACAAGTTTTGACCGATCGCCCTAGGCAAGCTTGTATGAAGAAAGGGACCCTATGGGTCATATGGAAATACATGAAAAATCGGCTAAGTCCCAAAATTGGGATGTCTGAACTACACTAAAAAGTTACCACATCAAGCAAGGGAAAGTACCTAGGTGAACCCTAGGAAGAAACACGGACCAAGTCAGATGGCCTAAGTCAAGAGTACAAGTGACCTAGGCAAAGTTGTATGGCGCTGAGGACCCTGAAAAATCGGGTTAGTGTAGTTAAGACAGGGGAGGTTTCAGGGTCGGCTGGACCTCCTTATTTCGGGTTTTGGCCTCCTCAAGAAGACAGACCTAGGCGAACTGCCTAGGGTGAAAGTGCGAAGACCAATCGAATAGTAAGACAAGTTTTGACCGATCGCCCTAGGCAAGCTTGTATGAAGAAAGGGACCCTATGGGTCATATGGAAATACATGAAAAATCGGCTAAGTCCCAAAATTGGGATGTCAGAACTACACTAAAAAGTTACCACATCAAGCAAGGCAAAGTACCTAGGTGAACCCTAGGAAGAAACACGGACCAAGTCAGATGGCCTAAGTCAAGAGTATAAGTGACCTAGGCAAAGTTGTATGGCGCTGAGGACCCTGAAAAATCGGGTTAGTGTAGTTAAGACAGGGGAGGTTTCAGGGTCGGCCAGACCTCCTTATTTCGGGTTTTGGCCTCCTCAAGAAGACAGACCTAGGCGAATTGCCTAGGGTGAAACTGCGAAGACCAATCGAATAGTAAGACAAGTTTTGACCGATCGCCCTAGGCAAGCTTGTATGAAGAAAGGGACCCTATGGGTCATATGGAAATTCATGAAAAATCGGCTAAGTCCCAAAATTGGGATGTCAGAACTACACTATAAAGTTACCACATTAGCAAGGCAGACTTGTATGAAGAACGGGACCCAGGTGAAAGTAGCAAATATCCCAAACCGAACATGTATATTATACACACAAGAGTACGAACATAAAGGAACACGGACCAAGCGTGCCGAGAGAATCGGTACTATAGAGCCCTCGTGGTTCTACACAAAGACTTTATGTTAGGGGTTCAAGCCCCATAGTACTCAAACGGTGACAGTAGCAAATATCCCAAACCGAACATGAATATTATACACACAAGAGTACGAACATAAAGGAACACGGACCAAGCGTGCCGAGAGAATCGGTACTATAGAGCCCTCGTGGTTCTACACAAAGACTTTATGTTAGGGGTTCAAGCCCCATAGTACTCAAACGGTGACAGTAGCAAATATCCAAAAACGAACTGGAATTTACATTCTGTTGGTCATGCGGTCGTCCAAAGGGGTCTAGTATCCTGGGATGACAAGCATCACGGGCACAGTCTCGTATCAAAACAGTCGAAGAGGCCCGCGAAAGCTTGCTTTCCATGGCTATGCGATGCACAAATTGAGTTTCTCCGTAGTTATACACAGCGCACAGGTGAAAGTAGCAAATATCCCAAATCGAACATGAATTTTATACACACAAGAGTACAAACATAAAGGAACACGGACCAAGCGTACCGAGAGAATCGGTACTAGAGCCCTTGTGGTTCTACATTGAGAGCCCTCGTGGTTCTACATAGATACTTTATGTTAGGGGTTCCAACCCCATAGTACTAGAACGGTGGAAGTAGCAAATAAACCGAACGTGGAATTTACTTTCTGATGGTCATGCGGTCGTCCAAAGGGGTCTAGTATCCTGGGATGACAAGCATCACGGGCACAGCTCGTATCAAAACAGTCGAAGAGGCCCGCGAAAGCTTGCTTTCCATGGCTATGCGATGCACAAATTGAGTTTACTCACCGTAGTATAAAACGAACGAACCGAACCTATCCGAGTAGGGATAATGGGCGCAGTAACATACTTCTGTGACCCAGCGAGAGTTGAACGAGGTGACATGAACTGTCAGTGGCTTATATCAGATGGGATACATACATGAGATTGCTTTCAAATCTACACTCGAAAACCTAACCAAGTAAAAGCGAACGTGGGGAGGATTCGAAACTGGTAACGAAATCTTAAGCTGGAAAGAGTCATCACTATGGATACATATTATGCGAAACCAATCAAGTGCTCATTACTGATCCAAAACCGAAGAGCACTAGTGAACACCTTAATCTCACCCTAGTTCACATCCAAGTGATCGACCACGTGTGTGAAGCAAAGACCAATCGAATTCCTCAATGGACCGAACACTATGAACAAATGGCCAAAAACGTTATAACTATCCAAACATACTACTATCTAGCGAAAGTCATCACGATGGAACCATACCATGATCTTTAACCTATAGCGCTCACCATATTCCTACCCAGAGTGCAAGTGAACAGATTGCCCACCCTTACCCAGTTCACAACCACGTGATCGACTAACATACCGAGGTTACCACAAGTCAAAGTTATACGTTTACAAGCGCAAGACCAATCGAAAACCCCGAAAGCAATCTCGACCCAAAATGTATTATCCGTGAGTGTAGTCGAGTCTCGTACTCGTCATCTGTAATCGTCGGATAGAATATCCAGTACACGGTTGTCTTTCCAAATGAAATCTACATACAGAACTCGCTCTTGGCAAATGGGTGGCAATGGCGCAATCAGGAGCGAGTTCCCGTCCGGGTGCCAAGTGATTGGCAAATGTCTGGGGGAAAGCAACCATATATTGATTTGTCTGTTAGTGTACTGGGTGTTTGAGGTATGTAGTATCCACGCTTGGTTGGGTGTGTCAGAGGACCATGGATGCGTTCACAACCCCAATTGGGGTACATCGGGAATGATTTTGTGGAACCGATGTGCCCGGCACACACTAAGTTTTGTTGCAAGTTAATAGTGTGCCATGTCCGGGGGGGTTGTGATTAAACTCTGGTGAATTGCGTACTGTGGTGATTGGGGTATGAAAGCCCCGCAGTTGCAATGATCGGACGCGCCTAGCGTGTCCTTTAGTTGATGGTAGGGAAATGAAGGCCCTTGTCAGCTCACCTAAGTATTCATGGAAGTTTGGCATAAGGTCGCTGTGGTAGGGGTATGAAGGCCCCGTCAGCGCATGCACAATCGGGCGCACGAGCGCTTAGCGGAGTCGAATGCCGCTCAAGTGCCTGTCCGGTGCATCGGGTGTGTGTGTGATACGAGGGCAATGAGGTTCGCACGGGGGCTCGCCTCCCGTGTGCTACCGGACTTGACAACATATAGAACGTGGTGTTTGCTCCTCCGGGTGCAATGGGACAATGAACATTCGAACGCAAAGTCGGAATTCTGGTTGATCCTACCAGTAATATACGCTCGTCTCAAAGGTTAAGCCATGCATGTCTAAGTACAAACAGATTTAATGTGAAACCGCATAAGGCTCAGTATAACAGCTATAATTTACGAGATCATCAACCTAGTTACTTGGATAACTGTGGAAAATCTAGAGCTAATACATGCAACATGCCAGGACCCTCGCGGGAACTGGTGCACTTATTAGTCAAACCAATCGCGGGTTCTCCGTGTCATTGAGTTGAAGTCTGGATAATGATGCTGATCGTATGGTCTCGCACCGACGACAGATCTCGCAAATATCTGCCCTATCAACTATGGATGGTAGTATAGAGGACTACCATGGTTGCAACGGGTAACGGGGAATCAGGGTTCGATTCCGGAGAGGGAGCCTGAGAAATGGCTACCACATCCAAGGAAGGCAGCAGGCGCGTAAATTACCCAATCCCGGGACGGGGAGGTAGTGACGAGAAATAACAATATGAAACTCTTTAATGATGTTTCATAATTGGAATGAGTAGAGCATAAATCCTTCTACGAGGATCAAGTGGAGGGCAAGTCTGGTGCCAGCAGCCGCGGTAATTCCAGCTCCACTAGCGTATATTAAAATTGTTGCGGTTAAAACGTTCGAAGTTGATACTTGTCCAACACAGTCCGGCTCCGCCGACCCGGTCAACCCGTGGTCGGTGGGCCAAGTCGGAATCTGGTTGCGACTCAATGGTGTGGTAGGGCACCAAGTCTGTGTCATGGTGTGCCCTTCAACGGGTGCAAGTGTAACATAGAGCTCGACCGCTCACGTTTACCTTGAACAAATTAGAGTGCTTAAAGCAGGGTGCCCAAACGCCCTAGAATAATCTTGCATGGAATAATGGAATACGACCTTGGTCTAATCTTTCATTGGTTTGTACTCAGACCGGAGGTAATGATTAACAGAAGTAGTTGGGGACACTAGTATTACGGCGCGAGAGGTGAAATTCGTAGACCGTCGTAAGACTAACTAAAGCGAAGGCATTTGTCAAGGATGCTTTCTTTAATCAAGAACGAAAGTTAGAGGATCGAAGGCGATTAGATACCGCCCTAGTTCTAACCGTAAACGATGCCAACTAGCAATTGGGAGACGCTACAACCAGGTGCTCTCAGTAGCTTCCGGGAAACCAAAGTCAGGTTCCGGGGGAAGTATGGTTGCAAAGTTGAAACTTAAAGGAATTGACGGAAGGGCACCACAATGAAATGGAGCTTGCGGTTCAATTTGACTCAACACGGGAAAACTTACCAGGTCCGAACTTATGGAGGTGAGACAGATTAATAGCTCTTTCTCAAATTTAAGGGTAGTGGTGCATGGCCGTTCTTAGTTCGTGGATTGATTTGTCTGGTTAATTCCGATAACGAACGTGACTCACATATGCTAACTAGAACGCAGTCAGCGTTAATGCGTCGATGCCGATTGGAACGGGTTAGGACCTTTCGGTGGAGTATGACCTGACACCTTCGCTGTTCGTGTGCGCAAGTGCACTTACGGTACGCTGCTTAGCAGGACAATTTGTGTTTAGCAAAATGAGATCGAGCGATAACAGGTCCGTGATGCCCTTAGATGTTCTGGGCTACACGCGTGCTACAATGTGGGTAGCAGCGTGTCTCCTATTCCGAGAGGAACGGGAAATCACTCAAATACTCACTTAGTAGGGATTATGGATTGCAATGGTCCATATGAACTCGGAACTTCTAGTAAGTGCTGGTCATCAGCCAGCGTTGAATACGTCCCTGCCCTTTGTACACACCGCCCGTCGCTACTACCGATGGATTATTTAGTGAGGTCTTTGGAGATGATCGTTCGCTGGATCCTCGTGAACCGCGTCTGCTTTATCGAAGTTGACCGAACTTGATGATTTAGAGGAAGTAAAAGTCGTAACAAGGTTTCCGTAGGTGAACCTGCGGAAGGATCATTAGTGGCCAAGTGATCCTTCCAGAAGTCCGAACCTGCGGGTTGAGACTTCGGCACAAGTTGCCATATGATAATTGACGAAACACTATAGAAGTCCGAACCTGCGGGTTGAGACTCAGGCACAAGTTGCCATATGAAAGTTGACGAAACACTAACAAGTCCGAACCTGCGGGTTGAGACTTAGGCACACGTTGCCTTATACATGACTTCGAACAAATACACAAGTCCGAACCTGCGGGTTGAGACTTAGGCACAAGTTGCCTTATACATGACTTCGAACAAATACACAAGTCCGAACCTGCGGGTTGAGACTTAGGCACAAGTTGCCATATGAAAGTTGACGAAACACTAACAAGTCCGAACCTGCGAGTTGAGACTTAGGCACACGTTGCCTTATACATGACTTCGAACAAATACACAAGTCCGAACTTGCGGGTTGAGACTTAGGCACAAGTTGCCTTATACATACATTGGCCAAATAAACAGAAGTCCGAACCTGCGGGTTGAGACTTAGGCACAAGTTGCCATATTATATTCGATCAAACACTAAGTAGTCCGAACCTGCGGGTTGAGACTCAAGACCGTAACAAGATGTTACTATACAAGTCCGAACCTAAGGGTTGAGACTTAATGCGATCTAGATACCAAGTTGACATCCAATACCTGTTGAGCAAAACCAAAGATTCCCTGTTCTCGAATGATTACACTATATAACAGGGAATCAGGAAGAAATCAAGCAAGCGTGAAACAAAGTCATCACTTGGGCATGCTCGATAGCCAACCACATGACCTTAACCTAAGAGAGCATGCAAACCACATGATACCTATAAACGATTAACCCGCCCTAGTTCAATCGTTCACCAAGTGATGACTTCAGTATGGCTAAGAGAAAAACTTTTAAATGGGAAAAACTCTAAGTCCGAACCTCCGGGTTGAGACTTCCGCGTCGGAGGTGGGCGCACCTCCTATCCGAAAGATGGTGAATCAGGGGTGTTCGATCAGCAATGGTCGGATGCCCCGTCGTAGTCCAACTATGACAATCCAAGTCAAGACCTCCGGGTTGAGACTTTCCGCGAGTACAAGCATAAAGGAACACGGACCAAGCCGTACCGAGAGAATCGGTACTAGAGCCCTCGTGGTTCTACATTGAGAGAGCCCTCGTGGTTCTCATTAGGGGCTTTATGCAAGTCGTACTCAATACTGTGGTGTGAAGTATAAAGTATAGTCTTCGCCTGGTCCACGCTGCTTCGGCGGTCCTGGGTAAGATAGTTCATTCTAGCTTGCCCTATAGTGGAATGAGGACACTTAATGCTTCGTCTTTTAGCGGCGGCTAGACTCCTCCTCACGGGGAACGAGTTGACGCACACAGCGGCGGCTTACGCACTATGGCAATCATGGATGCCTGAAGATTCCGTGAAGTTCTCCCCTGGTCCACGCTGCTTCGGCAGTCCTGGGTAAAATGGAATATTTCCAGCTTGCCCTATAGTGGAAGAGGACTATCCAACAATACAAAGTCAAGACCTCCGGGTTGAGACTTTCCGCGTCGGTGGTGTCGCGCACCGCCTATCCGAAAGATGGTGTAACAGGGGTGTTCGATCAGCAATGGTCGGATGCCCCGTCATAGTCCAACTATGACAACCAAAGTCAAGACCTCCGGGTTGAGACTTTCCGCGTCCGGAGGTACGCGTACCGCCTACCCGAAAGATGGTGTGCTTCTGGGGTATTCGATGAGTCGGATACCCCGTCGTAGTCCAACTATGACAATCAAAGTCAAGACCTCCGGGTTGAGACTTCCGCGTCCGGAGGTACGCGTACCGCCTACCCGAAAGATGGTGTGCTTCTGGGGTATTCGATGAGTCGGATACCCCGTCGTAGTCCAACTATGACAATCAAAGTCAAGACCTCCGGGTTGAGACTTCCGCGTCCGGAGGTACGCGTACCGCCTACCCGAAAGATGGTGAATCAGGGGTGTTCGATCAGCAATGGTCGGATGCCCCGTCGTAGTCCAACTATGACAATCAAAGTCAAGACCTCCGGGTTGAGACTTTCTAAGAGTACAAGCATAAAGGAACACGGACCAAGCCGTACCGAGAGAATCGGTACTAGAGCCCTTGTGGTTCTACATTGAGAGAGCCCTCGTGGTTCTCATTAGGGGCTTTATGCAAGAAGTACTCAATACTGTGGTGTGAAGTATAAAGTATAGAGTCCTCCACTGGTCCACGCTGCTCCGGCGGTCCTGGGTAAGATAGTTCATTCTAGCTTGCCCTATGTGGAAGAGGACTCAATACCCTACCTGTTGAGCTTGAAACAAAGTCATCACTTGGGCATGCTCATATTGCCATACACAATTACATTATATTCGAATGAGCATGCAAGCGACCCTATATAGACCGAACCAAAACGATAGATACCGCCGTAGTTCACCCCCACCAAGTGATGACTTCAGTATGGCTAGTGTGTGAAGTATAAAGTATAGTCCTCCCCTGGTCCACACTGCTTCGGCGGTCCTGGGTAAGATAGTTAGTTCTAGCTTGCCCTATGTGGAAGAGGACACAATACTTAATACTTAGAGTACAAGCATAAAGGAACACGGACCAAGCCGTACCGAGAGAATCGGTACTAGAGCCCTCGTGGTTCTACATTGAGAGAGCCCTCGTGGTTCTCATTAGGGGCTTTATGCAAGTCGTACTCAATACTGTGGTGTGAAGTATAAAGTATAGAGTCCTCCACTGGTCCACGCTGCTCCGGCGGTCCTGGGTAAGATAGTTCATTCTAGCTTGCCCTATGTGGAAGAGGACTCAATACCCTACCTGTTGAGCTTGAAACAAAGTCATCACTTGGGCATGCTCATATTGCCATACAATATTCCATTATCTACTAATGAGCATGCAGCTATATGATTATAACCTGTAAACGATTACCCCGCCGTAGTTCAGCGCTTCAACCAAGTGATGACTTCAGTATGGCTAGTGAGTGAAGTATAAAGTATAGTCCTCCCCTGGTCCACACTGCTTCGGCGGTCCTGGGTAAGATAGTTAGTTCTAGCTTGCCCTATGTGGAAGAGGACACCATACTTAATACTGTGGTGTAATGAACAAAGTATAGTCCTCCACTGGTCCACGCTGCTTCGGCGGTCCTGGGTAAGATAGTTAGTTCTAGCTTGCCCTATGTGGAAGAGGGCATACAAGACAAAGTATAGTTCTCCCCTGGTCCACGCTGCTTCGGCGGTCCTGGGTAAGATAGTTAATTCTAGCTTGCCCTATGTGGAAGAGAGCATACATGAACCAAGAACGAAGGTTAGATCGAGGAATGATTCGACAACTAACCGATGGTATGAAATGTGAAGAATTCAAGCAAGCACACAATCAAGTCATCACTTGGGCATGCTCGATAGCCAACCCTATGACATAAACCTAGTAGAGCATGCGAAAACCAATATATATGTAAACGATGCCCCTCCCTAGTTCAGCGCTTCAACCAAGTGATGACTTCAGAATGGCTAAATCAAATCGGTTCAAAACATACCATCGGTACCCTATTGAAACACACAAGTCGATATCAAACCTCATGATTGTGTAGTCCTCCACTGGTCCACGCCGCTTCGGCGGTCCTGGGTAAGATAGTTCATTCTAGCTTGCCCTATGTGGAAGAGGGCACATTACTCAATACTGTGGTGTTATGAACAAAGTATAGTCCTCCACTGGTCCACGCTGCTCCGGCGGTCCTGGGTAAGATAGTTCATTCTAGCTTGCCCTATGTGGAAGAGGGCATACAAGACAAAGTATAGTTCTCCCCTGGTCCACGCTGCTTCGGCGGTCCTGGGTAAGATAGTTAATTCTAGCTTGCCCTATGTGGAAGAGAGCATACATGAACCAAGAACGAAGGTTATGATCGAGGAATGATTCGACAACTAACCGATGGTATGAAATGTGAAGAATTCAAGCAAGCACAAAATCAAGTCATCACTTGGGCAT
>NW_026689716.1:62500-66395 GCF_943734765.1 Anopheles ziemanni | reverse complement strand
CATTAGTGGCCAAGTGATCCTTCCAGAAGTCCGAACCTGCGGGTTGAGACTTCGGCACAAGTTGCCATATGATAATTGACGAAACACTATAGAAGTCCGAACCTGCGGGTTGAGACTCAGGCACAAGTTGCCATATGAAAGTTGACGAAACACTAACAAGTCCGAACCTGCGGGTTGAGACTTAGGCACACGTTGCCTTATACATGACTTCGAACAAATACACAAGTCCGAACCTGCGGGTTGAGACTTAGGCACAAGTTGCCATATGAAAGTTGACGAAACACTAACAAGTCCGAACCTGCGGGTTGAGACTTAGGCACACGTTGCCTTATACATGACTTCGAACAAATACACAAGTCCGAACCTGCGGGTTGAGACTTAGGCACAAGTTGCCTTATACATACATTGGCCAAATAAACAGAAGTCCGAACCTGCGGGTTGAGACTTAGGCACAAGTTGCCATATTATATTCGATCAAACACTAAGTAGTCCGAACCTGCGGGTTGAGACTCAAGACCGTAACAAGATGTCACTATACAAGTCCGAACCTAAGGGTTGAGACTTAATGCGATCTAGATACCAAGTTGACATCCAATACCTGTTGAGCAAAACCAAAGATTCCCTGTTCTCGAATGATTACACTATATAACAGGGAATCATGAAGAAATCAAGCAAGCGTGAAACAAAGTCATCACTTGGGCATGCTCGATAGCCAACCACAGACCTTAACCTAAGAGAGCATGCAAACCACATGATACCTATAAACGATTAACCCGCCCTAGTTCAATCGTTCACCAAGTGATGACTTCAGTATGGCTAAGAGAAAAACTTTTAAATGGGAAAAACTCTAAGTCCGAACCTCCGGGTTGAGACTTCCGCGTCGGAGGTGGGCGCACCTCCTATCCGAAAGATGATGAATCAGGGGTGTTCGGTCAGCAATGGTCGGATGCCCCGTTCGTAGTCCAACTATGACAATCAAAGTCAAGACCTCCGGGTTGAGACTTTTCCGCGAGTACAAGCATAAAGGAACACGGACCAAGCCGTACCGAGAGAATCGGTACTAGAGCCCTTGTGGTTCTACATTGAGAGAGCCCTCGTGGTTCTCATTAGGGGCTTTATGCAAGTCGTACTCAATACTGTGGTGTGAAGTATAAAGTAGTCCTCGCCTGGTCCACGCTGCTTCGGCGGTCCTGGGTAAGATAGTTCATTCTAGCTTGCCCTATAGTGGAATGAGGAAACTTAATGCTTCGTCTTTTAGCGGCGGCTAGACTCCTCCTCACGGGGAACGAGTTGACGCACACAGCGGCGGCTTACGCACTATGGCAATCATGGATGCCTGAAGATTCCGTGAAGTTCTCCCCTGGTCCACGCTGCCTCGGCAGTCCTGGGTAAAATGGAATATTTCCAGCTTGCCCTATAGTGGAAGAGGACTATCCAACAATACAAAGTCAAGACCTCCGGGTTGAGACTTTCCGCGTCGGTGGTGTCGCGCACCGCCTATCCGAAAGATGGTGTAACAGGGGTGTTCGATCAGCAATGGTCGGATGCCCCGTCATAGTCCAACTATGACAACCAAAGTCAAGACCTCCGGGTTGAGACTTTCCGCGTCCGGAGGTACGCGTACCGCCTACCCGAAAGATGGTGTGCTTCTGGGGTATTCGATGAGTCGGATACCCCGTCGTAGTCCAACTATGACAATCAAAGTCAAGACCTCCGGGTTGAGACTTCCGCGTCCGGAGGTACGCGTACCGCCTACCCGAAAGATGGTGTGCTTCTGGGGTATTCGATGAGTCGGATACCCCGTCGTAGTCCAACTATGACAATCAAAGTCAAGACCTCCGGGTTGAGACTTCCGCGTCCGGAGGTACGCGTACCGCCTACCCGAAAGATGGTGAATCAGGGGTGTTCGATCAGCAATGGTCGGATGCCCCGTCGTAGTCCAACTATGACAATCAAAGTCAAGACCTCCGGGTTGAGACTTTCTAAGAGTACAAGCATAAAGGAACACGGACCAAGCCGTACCGAGAGAATCGGTACTAGAGCCCTTGTGGTTCTACATTGAGAGAGCCCTCGTGGTTCTCATTAGGGGCTTTATGCAAGAAGTACTCAATACTGTGGTGTGAAGTATAAAGTATAGAGTCCTCCACTGGTCCACGCTGCTCCGGCGGTCCTGGGTAAGATAGTTCATTCTAGCTTGCCCTATGTGGAAGAGGACTCAATACCCTACCTGTTGAGCTTGAAACAAAGTCATCACTTGGGCATGCTCATATTGCCATACACAATTACATTATATTCGAATGAGCATGCAAGCGACCCTATATAGACCGAACCAAAACGATAGATACCGCCGTAGTTCACCCCCACCAAGTGATGACTTCAGTATGGCTAGTGTGTGAAGTATAAAGTATAGTCCTCCCCTGGTCCACACTGCTTCGGCGGTCCTGGGTAAGATAGTTAGTTCTAGCTTGCCCTATGTGGAAGAGGACACAATACTTAATACTTAGAGTACAAGCATAAAGGAACACGGACCAAGCCGTACCGAGAGAATCGGTACTAGAGCCCTCGTGGTTCTACATTGAGAGAGCCCTCGTGGTTCTCATTAGGGGCTTTATGCAAGTCGTACTCAATACTGTGGTGTGAAGTATAAAGTATAGAGTCCTCCACTGGTCCACGCTGCTCCGGCGGTCCTGGGTAAGATAGTTCATTCTAGCTTGCCCTATGTGGAAGAGGACTCAATACCCTACCTGTTGAGCTTGAAACAAAGTCATCACTTGGGCATGCTCATATTGCCATACAATATTCCATTATCTACTAATGAGCATGCAGCTATATGATTATAACCTGTAAACGATTACCCCGCCGTAGTTCAGCGCTTCAACCAAGTGATGACTTCAGTATGGCTAGTGTGTGAAGTATAAAGTATAGTCCTCCCCTGGTCCACACTGCTTCGGCGGTCCTGGGTAAGATAGTTAGTTCTAGCTTGCCCTATGTGGAAGAGGACACCATACTTAATACTGTGGTGTAATGAACAAAGTATAGTCCTCCACTGGTCCACGCTGCTTCGGCGGTCCTGGGTAAGATAGTTAGTTCTAGCTTGCCCTATGTGGAAGAGGGCATACAAGACAAAGTATAGTTCTCCCCTGGTCCACGCTGCCTCGGCGGTCCTGGGTAAGATAGTTAATTCTAGCTTGCCCTATGTGGAAGAGAGCATACATGAACCAAGAACGAAGGTTAGATCGAGGAATGATTCGACAACTAACCGATGGTATGAAATGTGAAGAATTCAAGCAAGCACACAATCAAGTTATCACTTGGGCATGCTCGATAGCCAACCTCATGACATTAACCTAGTAGAGCATGCGAAAACCAATATATATGTAAACGATGCCTCCCTAGTTCAGCGCTTCAACCAAGTGATGACTTCAGAATGGCTAAATCAAATCGGTTCAAAACATACCATCGGTACCCTATTGAAACACACAAGTCGATATCAAACCTCATGATTGTGTAGTCCTCCACTGGTCCACACTGCTCCGGCGGTCCTGGGTAAGATAGTTCATTCTAGCTTGCCCTATGTGGAAGAGGGCACATTACTCAATACTGTGGTGTTATGAACAAAGTATAGTCCTCCACTGGTCCACGCTGCTTCGGCGGTCCTGGGTAAGATAGTTAGTTCTAGCTTGCCCTATGTGGAAGAGGGCATACAAGACAAAGTATAGTTCTCCCCTGGTCCACGCTGCTTCGGCGGTCCTGGGTAAGATAGTTAATTCTAGCTTGCCCTATGTGGAAGAGAGCATACATGAACCAAGAACGAAGGTTATGATCGAGGAATGATTCGACAACTAACCGATGGTATGAAATGTGAAGAATTCAAGCAAGCACACAATCAAGTTAT
>NW_026689716.1:50000-55000 GCF_943734765.1 Anopheles ziemanni | reverse complement strand
CGGATGTACTTCGGGTGTCACCTGTTGTCCGAGGCCACTTGCATGGTCAACGGTTGAGGTGGTGATGGCGGGTCGGTGCTGTAGGGTGCCGGCCTGTTGGCTGCCTTGGCCGGGTTGGTTGGTTAACACTTGATTGGGCTTGCACCCGAGGGTAATGGCACTTGAAGGTGGGTACTGGCCGGCTGACCTGGTGTGATGGTTGGTTGGTGAACACTTGGCGGTACTTGCACTTGGCTGTGCTTGGACTTGAAGGTGGGATCCGGCTGGCCTAGGCCATTGGTGGTTGGTTGGTGGGTTAGCCCTTAGCTGGGCTGGCTGGCTGGCTGGCCATCGGTGGTGTGGTGTGGTGAGGTGTGTGGAGTCGAGCATCGCGCGCCGTTGCCTTCTTCGGAGTGTTGTAGGTACGCAAGTGCTTGCAATGCAAAGAGGTTGGTGATGGAGTGACATTGCCTTCACCATGGAGTTGCGGGTACTTAGGTACTTGCAAGGAGATGGTGGTATGGTGGTGTTGCGTGTGTGGTGTTCGATTAGAAAGATATAATTTCTAAGTCCGGATTAGTGCTGTCAGTGGGGCCGCCGCTAACAGGTCCTGCACGGCCACCGTGGGGCTTGACTTGGCGCTATTCCGGACTTGGGGCGATCACGATGTCCCCGTGCGGGACTTAGAAGATGGAAGAACACAAGTACCCTTATCCCATGACTTGTGAGCGATTGGCATACGTTACCACATGAAGAGAAAAATTGGCTAAGTCCCGGATCCATATTATATGAACAGAATAATCGGCTAAGTCCCGGATCCATATTATATGAAGGGAAAAATCGGCTAAGTCCCGGATCCATATTATATGAAGGGAAAAATCGGCTAAGTCCCGGATCCATATTATATGAAGAGAAAAATCGGCTAAGTCCAGGATCCATATATGATAACCTAATAATCGGCTAAGTCCAGGATCCATATTATATGAAGAGAAAAATCGGCTAAGTCCAGGATCCATATATAATAACCTAATAATCGGCTAAGTCCAGGATCCATATAACATGAAGAGAAAAATCGGCTAAGTCCCAGATTGGGTCTGTCAGAAATACACTTCCAAGTTACCACACAAGCAAGCAAGATGGCCTAGTGATGGATCCATATGATATGAAGAGAAAAATCGGCTAAGTCCCAGATTGGGTCTGTCAGAAATACACTTCCAAGTTACCACACAAGCAAGCAAGATGGCCTAGTGATGGATCCATATGATATGAAGAAAAAAATCGGCTAAGTCCCAGATTGGGTCTGTCAGAAATACACTTCCAAGTTACCACACAAGCAAGCAAGATGGCCTAGTGATGGATCCATATGATATGAAGAGAAAAATCGGCTAAGTCCCAGATTGGGTCTGTCAGAAATACACTTCCAAGTTACCACACAAGCAAGCAAGATGGCCTAGTGATGGATCCATATGATATGAAGAGAAAAATCGGCTAAGTCCAGGATCCATATAATATGAAGAAAAAAATCGGCTAAGTCCCAGATTGGGTCTGTCAGAAATACACTTCCAAGTTACCACACAAGCAAGCAAGATGGCCTAGTGATGGATCCATATGATATGAAGAGAAAAATCGGCTAAGTCCCAGATTGGGTCTGTCAGAAATACACTTCCAAGTTACCACACAAGCAAGCAAGATGGCCTAGTGATGGATCCATATGATATGAAGAAAAAAATCGGCTAAGTCCCAGATTGGGTCTGTCAGAAATACACTTCCAAGTTACCACACAAGCAAGCAAGATGGCCTAGTGATGGATCCATATGATATGAAGAGAAAAATCGGCTAAGTCCAGGATCCATATAATATGAAGAGAAAAATCGGCTAAGTCCCAGATTGGGTCTGTCAGAAATACACTTCCAAGTTACCACACAAGCAAGCAAGATGGCCTAGTGATGGATCCATATGATATGAAGAGAAAAATCGGCTAAGTCCCAGATTGGGTCTGTCAGACATACACTATCAAGTTACCACACAAGCAAGCAAGATGGCCTAGTGATGGATCCATATGATATGAAGAGAAAAATCGGCTAAGTCCCAGATTGGGTCTGTCAGAAATACACTTCCAAGTTACCACATGAGCAAGCAAGATGGCCTAGTGATGGATCCATATAATATGCAGAGAAAAATCGGCTAAGTCCCAGATTGGGTCTGTCAGAAATACACTTCCAAGTTACCACATGAGCAAGCAAGTTACCACATGAAGAGAAAGCCGGCAAAGTCTGGGAATGTTACCACATGAACTGGAAAATGGGCAAAAACCTACCTTCACAGGGAACGTGAATAAGTAAGGCTGTAGACATCGGATCGACAAGCCAAAGACTGACATGGAAAGGAAATGAGTAGTACTAGCTTTCCTGAGAGTTGCAGAGCTTAGACTGCATATGAACGAAAGTTATTAAGCGTCAAAGTCAGAGAAGTTACCCAAAGGAACACAAGTTCCAACTTAGAGCATGTATACCGCCTAGACGGTAAGAGGTACGGCCAGGCTGAGGAATAAGGAAATGTTGGCCAACATGTTCCCTAACTATCCCCCGAAGACCGCAAAGCAATCCAACATCAACCAAGAAAGTTATAGCCCGATCAAGGAAACACCTACTTTGCACCGATATTGCACCAAATACATGTACCAAGCACCTTCGGTTGCATACCTGCAGGGGTTTACCATAGTAGGCCATGGAAGACCGATATACCGAACATAATCACTTTCTATCTCCTCGGGTGTTTGAGATAGCGCTTTGCGGTACAAGAACGAAAGTTAGACTTTATCTTGGTGCATCTTTTTGCCCAAGATCACAAGACCCTATCTACCAAGGCAAGAAAGTTGTGTGGGGACAAAATGTCCAAAAGTGCCCAAAGTGGCACACTTGAACCATATATTCGAGAAAAACACAAGTGTGGGCCCGAGCTAGCAAGTTGAAATGTTCTGACCGTCAGTAGCCCTAGTTGAGGTGCACTTATCATTATATGAGGCCAACGTGCCAGCTAGTCTCTAAAGGGGCGATATGGGTGTTCCAAGGTTTGTACCCAATTGAGGAAAAAACAGGGTAAGGTACGGTGTACCGCGAATAACTCGGGCTATAGATGTCCGATCGATGAGTTTGGCATATGTATGGAAAGGTCTCGACGAGACCTAACTACCCTGAAAGTATGAAGGCAAAGACTTGAATGACCGGGAAGTTATTAAGTGCACAAGTGGTAAAGTTGCACCAAAGTCCATGTTACCCGAAGTGGTACATGAACACCCAATATTCGACCAAAACACAAGTTTAGAGACGAGCTAGCGAGCTACATTGTTCAGACCGTCAGTAGCCCGCATCAAGACACGCATTTCATTATATTGAGCCTAGCCGCTAGCTCGACTCGAAGTCGGTCATATGGTTGGTTGATGGTTTGGACCGACCACGTGGTGTACCAAGGTGATGTACCTTTCATGAATTAAAACTCTGGCTGTATGGCACTGAGCGACAAGCTAAGGTGTGATTTGGAATAGTCTTGAGTGGGACTATTTAGGAAAAATGCGAACAAAAAATCACAAAGTCCTTGGGCGAAGCTATTAGCGAAACATAGAGCAAATTGGTACCAAAAACTATGGAAATGGGACTTGAGTCAAAAATAACCGCAAGTTGGAGAAGAGATAGCAAGCTTGCGTAGAACAATTATATTTGGTGCATGGTATCACCAACAAAAAAGTATATGGGGCCAAGGTGCTGGCTGGCCTCCAAAGTGGAGATATGGGCGATCCAAAGTTTGTACCCAAGTACGAACAAGTATGGAAAAAACAGGGTAAGGTACCAAGTACCATTAATAACTTCGGCTGTAGATGGCCGAGCGAGGCAAACGGCTCACCGTTGGAAAGGTCTTGGGGAGACCTATCTACCCTGAAAGTTTCATGAGGCTGAGTTGAAAGACCACGGAGATATTAGGTGATGATGGTCCAATTCGGGGACCAAGTCGCAGGAAATGGCGCTTGACCAAAATCACCCTTGGAAGGTGAATACCGGCTTACCGGTAAGAGATAGCGACTTGGCGTAGAATATTCATAAGTTGGGCGTGTAGAGACGCAACTTTTATTATATGGGGCCAACCCGGTCAGGGTGCTCCAAGTCGGTCGTTTGGTTGGTTTATGGTTTGGGCCGACCACGTGGTGTGCCAAGTTGAGGTACCTTTCATGAATTATAACTTGGTCAGTTTGCCACCGAGCGACAAGCTGCGGTGTGTTTTGGAATGGTCTTGAGTGGGACTATCAAGGAAAAATACCAATCGAAAATCAGCTTGTCCATGGCCGAAGCTATTAGTGAAACATATAGCAAAATGGGTCCAAAAACGAATGAAATGGGAATTGGACCAAGAATAACGGCAAGTTGGAGAAGAGATAGCAAGTTGGCGTAGAACAATTATATTTGGTGCATGGCATGACCAACAAAAAAGTATATGGGGCCAAGGTGCTGGCTGGCCTCCAAAGTGGAGATATGGGCGATCCAAAGTTTGTACCCAAGTATGGCAAAAACTGGTAGAGGTACCTTTCATGAATTACTGCTCAGGCTGTATGGCACTTAGCGGGACGCTTGGCTCTGGTATGGAATAGTCTTGAGTGGGACTATCAAGGAAAAATACGAACAAAAAATCACCATGTCCACGGACGAAGGTATTAGCGAAACTTAGAGCGAAATTGCGACCAAGTCGCTGGAAATGGCCCTTGGACCAAGTATACCGTCAAGGCGGTACGAGATAGCGAGTTGACGTGGAATATTTATAAGTTTGCCTCCACGAGACGAAAGTTTAGTTATATGGGGCCAACCCGCTCAGGGTTGTCCAAGTCGGTCATATGGCTGATCGAAATTTTCGACCAAGTACTGAGAAAACAGGGTAAGGTACCGTGTACCTCGAATAACTTTGGCTGTAGATGTCCGAGCGAGGCAAACGGCATAGCGTTGGAAAGGTCTTGAGGTGTTCTAGGCACCCTGAAA
>NW_026689716.1:22500-45000 GCF_943734765.1 Anopheles ziemanni | reverse complement strand
GCGCGCCGTTGCCTTCTTCGGAGTGTTGTGGGTACGCAAGTGCTTGCAGTGCAAAGAGGTTGGTGATGGAGTGACATTGCCTTCACCATGGAGTTGCGGGTACTTAGGTACTTGCAAGGAGATGGTGGTATGGTGGTGTTGCGTGTGTGGTGTTCGATTAGAAAGATATAATTTCTAAGTCCGGATTAGTGCTGTCAGTGGGGCCGCCGCTTACAGGTCCTGCACGGCCACCGTGGGGCTTGACTTGGCGCTATTCCGGACTTGGGGCGATCACGATGTCCCCGTGCGGGACTTAGAAGATGGAAGAACACAAGTACCCTTATCCCATGACTTGTGAGCGATTGGCATACGTTACCACATGAAGAGAAAAATTGGCTAAGTCCCGGATCCATATTATTTGAAGAGAAAAATCGGCTAAGTCCCGGATCCATATTATATGAAGAGAAAAATCGGCTAAGTCCAGGATCCATATCATATGAAGAGAAATATCGGCTAAGTCCAGGATCCATATATAATAACCTAATAATCGGCTAAGTCCAGGATCCGTATTATATGAAGAGAAAAATCGGCTAAGTCCAGGATCCATATATAATAACCTAATAATCGGCTAAGTCCAGGATCCATATTATATGAAGAGAAAAATCGGCTAAGTCCAGGATCCATATATAATAACCTAAAAATCGGCTAAGTCCAGGATCCATATAATATGATGAGAAAAATCGGCTAAGTCCGAGATTGGGTCTGTCAGAAATACACTTCCAAGTTACCACACAAGCAAGCAAGATGGCCTAGTGATGGATCCATATGATATGAAGAGAAAAATCGGCTAAGTCCGAGATTGGGTCTGTCAGAAATACACTTCCAAGTTACCACACAAGCAAGCAAGATGGTCTAGTGATGGATCCATATGATATGAAGAGAAAAATCGGCTAAGTCCAGGATCCATATAATATGAAGAGAAAAATCGGCTAAGTCCCAGATTGGGTCTGTCAGACATACACTTTCAAGTTACCACACAAGCAAGCAAGATGGCCTAGTGATTGATCCATATGATATGAAGAGAAAAATCGGCTAAGTCCGAGATTGGGTCTGTCAGACATACACTTCCAAGTTACCACACAAGCAAGCAAGATGGCGTATTGATGGATCCATATGATATGAAGAGAAAAATCGGCTAAGTCCGAGATTGGGTCTGTCAGAAATACACTTCCAAGTTACCACACAAGCAAGCAAGATGGCCTAGTGATGGATCCATATGATATGAAGAGAAAAATCGGCTAAGTCCCAGATTGGGTCTGTCAGACATACACTTTCAAGTTACCACACAAGCAAGCAAGATGGCCTAGTGATTGATCCATATGATATGAAGAGAAAAATCGGCTAAGTCCGAGATTGGGTCTGTCAGACATACACTTCCAAGTTACCACACAAGCAAGCAAGTTACCACATGAAGAGAAAGCCGGCAAAGTCCGGGAATGTTACCACATGAACTGGAAAATGGGCAAAAACCTACCTTCACAGGGAACGTGAATAACTAAGGCTGTAGACATTGGATCGACAAGCCAAAGACTGATATGGAAAGGAAATGAGTAGTACTAGCTTTCCTGAGAGTTGCAGAGCTTAGACTGCATATGAACGGAAGATATTAAGCGTCAAAGTCAGAAAAGTTGCCCGAAGGAACACAAGTTCCAACTTAGAGCATGAATACCGCCTAGACGGTAGGAGGTACGGCCAGGCTGAGGAATAAGAAAATGTTGGCCAACATGTTCCCTAACTATCCCCCGAAGACCGCAAAGCAATCCAACATCAACCAAGAAAGTTATAGCCCGATCAAGGAAACACCTACTTTGCACCGATTTTGCACCAAATACATGTACCAAGCACCTTCGGTTGCATACCTGCAGGGGCTTACCATAGTAGGCCATGGAAGACCGATATACCGAACATAATCACTTTCTATCTCCTCGGGTGTTGGAGGTAGCGCTTTGCGGTACAAGAACGAAAGTTAGACCATATCTTGGTGCATCTTTTTGCCCAAAAACACAAGACCCTATCTACCAAGGCAAGAAAGTTGTGTGGGGACAAAATGTCCAAAAGTGCCCAAAGTGGCACACTTGAACCATATATTCGAGAAAAACACAAGTGTGGGCCCGAGCTAGCAAGTTGAAATGTTCTGACCGTCAGTAGCCCTAGTTGAGGTGCACTTATCATTATATGAGGCCAACGTGCCAGCTAGTCTCTAAAGGGGCGATATGGGTGTTCCAAGGTTTGTACCCAATTGAGGAAAAAACAGGGTAAGGTACGGTGTACCGCGAATAACTCGGGCTATAGATGTCCGATCGATGAGTTTGGCATATGTATGGAAAGGTCTCGACGAGACCTAACTACCCTGAAAGTATGAAGGCAAAGACTTGAATGACCGGGAAGTAATTAAGTGCACAAGTGGTAAAGTTGCACCAAAGTCCATGTTACCCGAAGTGGTACATGAACACCCAATATTCGACCAAAACACAAGTTTAGAGACGAGCTAGCGAGCTACATTGTTCAGACCGTCAGTAGCCCGCATCAAGACACGCATTTCATTATATTGAGCCTAGCCGCTAGCTCGACTCGAAGTCGGTCATATGGTTGGTTGATGGTTTGGACCGACCACTTGGTGTACCAAGGTTATGTACCTTTCATGAATTAAAACTCTGGCTGTATGGCACTGAGCGACAAGCTAAGGTGTGATTTGGAATAGTCTTGAGTGGGACTATTTAGGAAAAATGCGAACAAAAAATCACAAAGTCCTTGGGCGAAGCTATTAGCGAAACATAGAGCAAATTGGTACCAAAAACTATGGAAATGGGACTTGAGTCAAAAATAACCGCAATTTGGAGAAGAGATAGCAAGCTTGCGTAGAACATTTATAACTAGTGCGTGGTATGACCAACAAAAATGTGTATGGGGCCAAGGCGCTGGCTGGCCTCCAAAGTGGTGATATGGGCGATTCAAAGTTTGTACCCAAGTATGAACAAGTATGGAAAAAACAGGGTAAGGTACCAAGTACCATGAATAACTTCGGCTGTAGATGGCCTAGCGAGGCAAACCGCATATCGTTGGAAAGGTATTGGGGAGACCTATCTACCCTGAAAGTTTCATGAGGCTGAGTTGAAAGACCACGGAGATATTAGGTGATGATGGTCCAATTCGGGGACCAAGTCGCAGGAAATGGCACTTGACCAAAATCACGCTTGGAAGGTGAATACCGGCTTACCGGTAAGAGATAGCGACTTGGCGTAGAATATTCATAAGTTGGGCGTGTAAAGACGCAACTTTCATTATATGGGGGCAACCCGGTCAGGGTGCTCCAAGTCGGTCGTTTGGTCGGTTTATGGTTTGGGCCGACCATGTGGTGTACCAAGAAGAGGTACCTTTCATGAATTATAACTCGGTCAGTTTG
The DNA here is from genome assembly GCF_943734765.1 of Anopheles ziemanni. Classification (NCBI taxonomy): domain Eukaryota; kingdom Metazoa; phylum Arthropoda; class Insecta; order Diptera; family Culicidae; genus Anopheles; species Anopheles ziemanni. The sequence goes on along the minus strand of NW_026689716.1, from coordinate 41,558 downwards.
CCACCGAGCGACAAGTTGCGATGTGATTTGGAATAGTCTTGAGTGGGACTATCGAGCAAAAATACAAATAGAAAATCAGCTTGTCCATGGCCGAAGCTATTAGTGAAACATATAGCAAAATGGGTCCAAAAACGAATGAAATGGGACTTGGACCAAGAATAACGGCAAGTTGGAGAAGAGATAGCAAGTTGACGTAGAACATTTATATTTTTGGCATAGTATGACCAACAAAAAAGTATTTGGGGCCAAGGTGCTGGCTGGCCTCCAAAGTGGAGATATGGGCGATACAAAGTTTGTACCCAAGTACGAACAAGTATGGAAAAAACAGGGTAAGGTACCAAGTACCATTAATAACTTCGGCTGTATATGGCCGAGCGAGGCAAACGGCTCACCGTTGGAAAGGTCTCGGGGAGACCTATGTACCCTGAAAGTTTCATGAGGCTGAGTTGAAAGACCACGGAGATATTAGGTGATGATGGTCGTATTCGGGGACCAAGTCGCAGGAAATGGCACTTGACCAAAATCCCCCTTGGAAGGTGAATACCGGCTTACCGGTAAGAGATAGCGACTTGGCGTAGAATATTCATAAGTTGGGCGTGTAGAGACGCAACTTTCATTATATGGGGCCAACCCGGTCAGGGTGCTCCAAGTCGGTCGTTTGGTCGGTTTATGGTTTGGGCCGACCACGTGGTGTACCAAGTTGAGGTACCTTTCATGAATTATAACTCGGTCAGTTTGCCACCGAGCGACAAGCTGCGGTGTGTTTTGGAATGGTCTTGAGTGGGACTATCAAGGAAAAATACAAATAGAAGATCAGCTTGTCCATGGCCGAAGCTATTAGTGAAACATATAGCAAAATGGGTCCAAAAACGAATGAAATGGGACTTGGACCAAGAATAACGGCAAGTTGGAGAAGAGATAGCAAGTTGGCGTAGAACAATTATATTTGGTGCATGGTATGACCAACAAAAAAGTATATGAGGCCAAGGTGCTGGCTGGCCTCCAAAGTGGAGATATGGGCGATCCAAAGTTTGTACCCAAGTATGGCAAAAACTGGTAGAGGTACCTTTCATGAATTACTGCTCAGGCTGTATGGCACTTAGCGGGACGCTTGGCTCTGGTATGGAATAGTCTTGAGTGGGACTATCAAGGAAAAATACGAACAAAAAATCACCATGTCCACGGACGAAGGTATTAGCGAAACTTAGAGCGAAATTGCGACCAAGTCGCTGGAAATGGCCCTTGGACCAAGTATACCGTCAAGGCGGTACGAGATAGCGAGTTGACGTGGAATATTTATAAGTTTGCCTCCACGAGACGAAAGTTTAGTTATATGGGGCCAACCCGCTCAGGGTTGTCCAAGTCGGTCATATGGCTGATCGAAATTTTCGACCAAGTACTGAGAAAACAGGGTAAGGTACCGTGTACCTCGAATAACTTTGGCTGTAGATGTCCGAGCGAGGCAAACGGCATAGCGTTGGAAAGGTCTTGAGGTGTTCTAGGCACCCTGAAAGTTTGAAAAGGCTATCTGGAAAACTCGTGGAGATATTAGAGAAACATTGGGCCCAAAAGATACCAAGTCGCAGGAAATGGGCCCTCCAAGAACACCCTAAAATCCCAATTACGGCTAAGTTGCAGGCCAGCTAGCGAAGTGAAATGTTCTAGGCATAACTAGAACACGTTAATGCGCAACTTTTTGAATCAGAACTTTTTTCGATATCTGGCCCCCAAAGGGGGGATATGGGCGATCAAAGGATTTTTCCAAGTTTCGGTACTTTTTACGGTATCGCTCATAGCTCCGGCTGTATGCAAGCAAATGACAATCTAAGACATGATTTGGAAAGGTATTGAGCAGTACTAACTTACGTTAGAACACAGCGAAGCGCTATCGGTTCATGGCAAGGCCGATATAAGCAGTCAAAGATGAAAAATGTTGACAAAATGAACAAAAATTACCTTGGTACGCGAATAGCGGCCAGGGATGAAGAGGTACGAAGGTGGTGTAGAAGAATTATAATTAGGGCTTGGTACGCTCTAAAAGTTTGCCGAAGACCGCAAAGCGCTCAGACCCATAGAAAGTGGCCATTTGGGCCGAACAGTGCGTGCAAAGAGGTGAAAATGCAAAAATTGCACTTTGGTGGGCGATTTGCGGGGGGAAGGAGGGGTCGGAGGGCAAAATGTCCCTTGACCAAAAAGTCTTATCTCGTCGAGATCTACAACATTGCCGAAGACCGCAAAGCGCTAGCTCGCAATCGAAAAATCGAGAATTTGAAAATTTTCTAAGTCTTGGGCTCCCTAAGGAAAAGTTTCAAAAATCACGTTTGTCCCCAATTTTGAAGGGGAAGGAGTCGGTTCCGGGGCATGGTGTCTTCGGCAAAAAGTCTTATCTTTTTGCGTACTTTCGACTAGTTCAATAAAAATTTTTGACCCAAAATTTGTTCGGCGGACCCCTAGGTCGAAAAACCCGAAAAAAGTCGAAAAAAGTCGAAAATGTCGAAAAATGAGAAAACCTCATATTCGGACTCTACACGAGCCCCAGATATTGAAAAGTGAAATCCGCGGTCGATTTGGAACAAAAAATTGACCTAGGCAAAGTTGTATGGAGGTAGGGACCCCTGAGAAAAAAGTTTGGTCCCGAGGCTCCTTGGACCACCAAGTCCCTAGGTCGGACCAAAATCGGAAAAAATCCGACCAAAGTCGAAAGTGTCGAAAATTTTAAAAAACCCCTTTTGGGGCCCTATGGCCTCCCTAGATAATGAAAAGTGAGGTCCGCGGCCGATCCGGAAGAAAAACTTGACCTAGGCAAACTTGTATGACGGTGGGGACCCAAAAAAATTTCGATGAGTGTAGTTTAGACAGGCCGGAAAATGTATCGGTGGTCCGTATCAAGGGACGTCTTTTAGTTCCATGGGGTGGTGGTCGTCGAACAAAGTCGCCTAGGTCGACCACCAGAAAGACCAGTCGTGTTGTAATGGATGTTTTGACCACTTTACTAGGGAAACCTAGTAGGTCGAAGCAAATTTGGGGTTCGAGATGAGTTGGTGAAAGTTGGTCCAACCTAGGTGTGCTTGGTGGAGGTTGACCATGAAAGTAGAGCATGATGGGAATGACCATAACTTTGGTTCTAGATGTCGGATCGGTACACTTGAGGCAGTTTTGGAAAGGTGAAGGCCTGCTCTAGCTATGTATCCTACCAAGCTGAGCGCCTACTAGTGACCCGGAGGAGGTATTAAGGGTCAAAGGCAAAAAGGGGTACCCTAAAGTGCGTGTGACCAAGAAAATGGGAAAAACGGTATCGCCTATAGCTCAGGCTGTATGGCTCGGATCGGAAAGCTTGGATATGCGTTGGAAAGGTCTTGACGAGCGCTAGCTATGTGTCCTACCAAGCGTAGCGCTAGGTGTTGAGCAAGTCGGTCATATTAGAGGGCAAAGGTGAAAAATGGTGGTTTAGAGGCGAAAATTCACCTTATGATCGAAAATAGCGGGCGAACGATAAGAGCTACGAACACGGCGTAGAACAATCATAAGTACGTTACCACAAGACCTAACTTTGGCCAATATAGAGCGAGAAGATCGGAGGTACCCATCAGGGTGATATGGCTGGTTCAAAGTTGGACCAAAACGAGACTTGAGAAATGGATTGAAACACGGTATCGCGAATAACTCAGGCTGTATGGAACGGATCGACAAGCTTAGATCAGTGTTGGAAAGGTCGAACCGAGCGCTAACTATAATCCCAAACAACCGAAGCGCTAAGTGTTGAGCAAAACTGAGTTATTAAGCGACAAAGTGGAAAAATAATACCAAAATTTCCAAAAATCACACAAGACCAAGAATACCGAGCAGGCGGTAAGAGATAGCGGGTTGACGTAGAATACTTATAAGTTTGCCTCTACGAGACCTAAAAGTCGTCCATAGAGAGCGAGAAGATCGGACCACTCTGGAAGGGTGATACGAGTGGTCAAAAATTAGCAAAAATGAAACATGGCTAAAATGGATTTGACTTGTGCACCGTATAGCTCCGGCTGTATGGCATGGATTGTTAAGCTAGGATATGTTTTGGAAAGGTAACACCCAGCGCTAGATACGACTAGAAGAAAGCAAAGCGCTAACTAGCATGATTTGGAAGTTATTAAGTGTCAAAGTCGAAAAATGTTACCAAAATTGAAACTCGAGTACATTGGGCCAAAAAGTACAAGTTGTGAAATTTGGACTTACGAGTAAAATACCGAGCAGGCGGTAAGAGATAGAGACTTGGTGTAGAACAATTATATGTTGGGCATGTTATAACCTATATTTGGCCCGAACATAGTGACGAGATCGGTGGTACCCAAAAGGGTGGTACAGGTGTTAGATGGTTTTCCCAGAGCATAAGCTCCACATGATATGGAAAACGGGAAACATCATAACTTCGGCTGTATGGCATGGAATGGAACGAACAAGGTATCGATGGAAAGAGAAAAGGTAGCGCTAACTATAATTCCTACCAAGCAAAGCGCTAGCATGTGACCGTTCGGGTGTTATTGTGAGTCAAAGTCAGAAATTGTTACCACGAGAGGCGAAAATCCGACTAAGTCCAAAAATACCGGGCTGGCGGTAAGAGATACGGCTTGGCCGTAGAACATTTATAAGTTGGCCAAGACAAGACCTAAGTTTCGTCCATAGACGACAAGAAGATCGAAGATACCTGAAGGTGAGATATGGGCGTCCCAAAGTGGGCCTTTGGAAAAGTGACAAACTTCCCTTATAACAGCATACACCAAATATCTCTGGCTCTATGGCACCGAATAAGAAGTTGAGCTCAGCGATAGAAAGGTGATAGTCAGCGCTAAATATCATACGAACAGAGTGAAGCGCTAAAGGGAAAGGATCTTGGTGATATAAGGTGACAAAGTCGAGAAAAGTTGCCTCAAAATCATGAAAAATGTGAAAAAATGGCTAAGTCCCGGGTGCCTTAAGGGCAGGTTAATCGAATGTACCGAGCTGGCGGTACGAGATAGAGACTTGGTGTAGAACAATTATATGTTTGGCATGGCAAGACCTACATTCGGCCAATACAAAGTGAGAAGATCAAAGATACCCGCAAGGGTGATATTGGTGTCCAAAGGAAAAAAGCACTAAGTCTTGGGAAACTTATATGAAGAAAAAGGACCCTGATGGGTCATATGGGATGGATCGAAAAATCGGCTAAGTCCCAAAATGGGGATGTCAGAACTACACTCATGTGTTACCACATCAAGCAAGGCAAACTTATATGAAGCAAAGGACCCTGATGGGTCATATGGTATTGATCGAAAAATCGGCTAAGTCCCAAAATGGGGATGTCAGAACTACACTCAAATGTTACCACACCAAGCAAGGCAAACTTATATGAAGGAAAGGACCCTGATGGGTCATATGGTATTTTACGAAAAATCGGCTAAGTCCCAAAATGGGGATGTCAGAACTACACTCAAATGTTACCACACCAAGCAAGGCAAACTTATATGAAGCAAAGGACCCTGATGGGTCATATAGGATGGATCGAAAAATCGGCTAAGTCCCAAAATGGGGATGTCAGAACTACACTCAAATGTTACCACACCAAGCAAGGCAAACTTATATGAAGGAAAGGACCCTGATGGGTCATATGGTATTTTACGAAAAATCGGCTAAGTCCCAAAATGGGGATGTCAGAACTACACTCAAATGTTACCACACCAAGCAAGGCAAACTTATATGAAGGAAAGGACCCTGATGGGTCATATGGTATTTTACGAAAAATCGGCTAAGTCCCAAAATGGGGATGTCAGAACTACACTTAAATGTTACCACACCAAGCAAGGCAAACTTATATGAAGCAAAGGACCCTGATGGGTCATATGGTATTTTACGAAAAATCGGCTAAGTCCCAAAATGGGGATGTCAGAACTACACTCAAATGTTACCACACCAAGCAAGGCAAACTTATATGAAGCAAAGGACCCTGATGGGTCATATGGTATGGATCGAAAAATCGGCTAAGTCCCAAAATGGGGATGTCAGAACTACACTCAAATGTTACCACACCAAGCAAGGCAAACTTATATGAAGCAAAGGACCCTGATGGGTCATATGGTATTTTACGAAAAATCGGCTAAGTCCCAAAATGGGGATGTCAGAACTACACTCAAATGTTACCACACCAAGCAAGGCAAACTTATATGAAGGATAGGACCCTGATGGGTCATATGGTATTTTACGAAAAATCGGCTAAGTCCCAAAATGGGGATGTCAGAACTACACTCAAATGTTACCACACCAAGCAAGGCAAACTTATATGAAGGAAAGGACCCTGATGGGTCATATGGTATTTTACGAAAAATCGGCTAAGTCCCAAAATAGGGATGTCAGAACTACACTCAAATGTTACCACACCAAGCAAGGCAAACTTATATGAAGGAAAGGACCCTGATGGGTCATATGGTATTTTACGAAAAATCGGCTAAGTCCCAAAATGGGGATGTCAGAACTACACTCAAATGTTACCACACCAAGCAAGGCAAACTTATATGAAGGAAAGGACCCTGATGGGTCATATGGTATGGATCGAAAAATCGGCTAAGTCCCAAAATGGGGATGTCAGAACTACACTCAAATGTTACCACACCAAGCAAGGCAAACTTATATGAAGGCAAGGACCCTGATGGGTCATATGGTATTTTACGAAAAATCGGCTAAGTCCCAAAATGGGGATGTCAGAACTACACTCAAATGTTACCACACCAAGCAAGGCAAACTTATATGAAGCAAAGGACCCTGATGGGTCATATGGTATGGATCGAAAAATCGGCTAAGTCCCAAAATGGGGATGTCAGAACTACACTCAAATGTTACCACACCAAGCAAGGCAAACTTATATGAAGCAAAGGACCCTGATGGATCATATGGTATTTTACGAAAAATCGGCTAAGTCCCAAAATGGGGATGTCAGAACTACACTCAAATGTTACCACACCAAGCAAGGCAAACTTATATGAAGCAAAGGACCCATATGGGTCATATGGTATTTTACGAAAAATCGGCTAAGTCCCAAAATGATGATGTCAGAACTACACTCAAATGTTACCATACCAAGCAAGGCAAACTTATATGAAGGAGAGGACCCATATGGGTCATATGGTATTTTACGAAAAATCGGCTAAGTCCCAAAATGAGGATGTCAGAACTACACTAAAAAGTTACCACACCAAGCAAGGCAAAGTACCTAGGTGAACCCTAGGAAGAAACACGGACCAAGTCAGATGGCCTAAGTCAATAGAACAAGTGACCTAGGCAAAGTTGTATGGCGCTGAGGACCCTGAAAAATCTGGTTAGTGTAGTTTAGACAGGGTAGGTTTTTGGGTCGGCCGAACCCCCTTATTTTGGGTTTTGGCCTCATCAAGAAGCTACACCTAGGCAAACTGCCTAGGGTGAAAGTGCGAAGACCAATCGAATAGTAAGACAAGTTTTGACCGATCGCCCTAGGCAAGCTTGTATGAAGAAAGGGACCCTAAGGGTCATATGGAAATACATGAAAAATCGGCTAAGTCCCAAAATTGGGATGTCAGAACTACACTAAAAAGTTACCACATCAAGCAAGGCAAACTACCTAGGTGAACCCTAGCAAGAAACACGGACCAAGTCAGATGGCCTAAGTCAAGAGTGCAAGTGACCTAGGCAAAGTTGTATGACGGTGAGGACCCTGAAAAATCTGGTTAGTGTAGTTTAGACAGGGGAGGTTTTTGGGTCGGCTGAACCTCCTTATTTTGGGTTTTGACCTCCTCAAGAAGCTACACCTAGGCAAACTGCCTAGGGTGAAAGTGCGAAGACCAATCGAATAGTAAGACAAGTTTTGACCGATCGCCCTAGGCAAGCTTGTATGAAGAAAGGGACCCTATGGGTCATATGGAAATACATGAAAAATCGGCTAAGTCCCAAAATTGGGATGTCAGAACTACACTAAAAAGTTACCACATCAAGCAAGGCAAACTACCTAGGTGAACCCTAGCAAGAAACACGGACCAAGTCAGATGGCCTAAGTCAAGAGTGCAAGTGACCTAGGCAAAGTTGTATGACGGTGAGGACCCTGAAAAATCTGGTTAGTGTAGTTTAGACAGGGGAGGTTTTTGGGTCGGCTGAACCTCCTTATTTTGGGTTTTGACCTCCTCAAGAAGCTACACCTAGGCAAACTGCCTAGGGTGAAAGTGCGAAGACCAATCGAATAGTAAGACAAGTTTTGACCGATCGCCCTAGGCAAGCTTGTATGAAGAAAGGGACCCTATGGGTCATATGGAAATACATGAAAAATCGGCTAAGTCCCAAAATTGGGATGTCTGAACTACACTAAAAAGTTACCACAGCAAGCAAGGCAAAGTACCTAGGTGAACCCTAGGAAGAAACACGGACCAAGTCAGATGGCCTAAGTCAAGAGTACAAGTGACCTAGGCAAAGTTGTATGGCGCTGAGGACCCTGAAAAATCGGGTTAGTGTAGTTCAGACAGGGGAGGTTTCTGGGTCGGCTGAACCTCCTTATTTCGGGTTTTGGCCTCCTCAAGAAGACAGACCTAGGCAAAGTGCCTAGGGTGAAAGTGCGAAGACCAATCGAATAGTAAGACAAGTTTTGACCGATCGCCCTAGGCAAGCTTGTATGAAGAAAGGGACCCTATGGGTCATATGGAAATATACGAAAAATCGGCTAAGTCCCGAAATTGGGATGTCTGAACTACACTAAAAAGTTACCACATCAAGCAAGGCAAAGTACCTAGGTGAACCCTAGGAAGAAACACGGACCAAGTCAGATGGCCTAAGTCAAGAGTACAAGTGACCTAGGCAAAGTTGTATGGCGCTAAGGACCATGAAAAATCGGGTTAGTGTAGTTAAGACAGGGGAGGTTTCAGGGTCGGCTGGACCTCCTTATTTCGGGTTTTGGCCTCCTCAAGAAGACAGACCTAGGCGAACTGCCTAGGGTGAAAGTGCGAAGACCAATCGAATAGTAAGACAAGTTTTGACCGATCGCCCTAGGCAAGCTTGTATGAAGAAAGGGACCCTATGGGTCATATGGAAATACATGAAAAATCGGCTAAGTCCCAAAATTAGGATGTCTGAACTACACTAAAAAGTTACCACATCAAGCAAGGCAAAGTACCTAGGTGAACCCTAGGAAGAAACACGGACCAAGTCGGATGGCCTAAGTCAAGAGTACAAGTGACCTAGGCAAAGTTGTATGGCGCTGAGGACCCTGAAAAATCGGGTTAGTGTAGTTCAGACAGGGGAGGTTTCAGGGTCGGCCGAACCTCCTTATTTCGGGTTTTGGCCTCCTCAAGAAGACAGACCTAGGCGAACTGCCTAGGGTGAAAGTGCGAAGACCAATCGAATAGTAAGACAAGTTTTGACCGATCGCCCTAGGCAAGCTTGTATGAAGAAAGGGACCCTATGGGTCATATGGAAATATACGAAAAATCGGCTAAGTCCCAAAATTGGGATGTCAGAACTACACTATAAAGTTACCACATTAGCAAGGCAGACTTGTATGAAGAACGGGACCCTGGTGAATGTAGCAAATATCCCAAACCGAACATGAATATTATACACACAAGAGTACGAACATAAAGGAACACGGACCAAGCGTACCGAGAGAATCGGTACTATAGAACCCTCGTGGTTCTACACAAAGACTTTATGTTAGGGGTTCAAGCCCCATAGTACTCAAACGGTGACAGTAGCAAATATCCCAAAACGAACGTGAATCTTATTCACAAGAGTACGAACATAAAGGAACACGGACCAAGCGTACCGAGAGAATCGGTACTATAGAGCCCTCGTGGTTCTACACAAAGACTTTATGTTCGGGGTTCACACCCCAAATCGAACGTGGAATTTACTTTCTGATGGTCATGCGGTCGTCCAAAGGGGTCTAGTATCCTGGGATGACAAGCATCACGGGCACAGCTCGTATCAAAACAGTCGAAGAGGCCCGCGAAAGCTTGCTTTCCATGGCTATGCGATGCACAAATTGAGTTTACTCACCGTAGTATAAAACGAACGAACCGAACCTATCCGAGTAGGGATAATGGGCGCAGTAACATACTTCTGTGACCCAGCGAGAGTTGAACGAGGTGACATGAACTGTCAGTGGCTTATATCAGATGGGATACATACATGAGATTGCTTTCAAATCTACACTCGAAAACCTAACCAAGTAAAAGCGAACGTGGGGAGGATTCGAAACTGGTAACGAAATCTTAAGCTGGAAAGAGTCATCACTATGGATACATATTATGCGAAACCAATCAAGTGCTCAGTACTGATCCAAAACCTAAGAGCACTAGTGAACACCTTATTCTCACCCTAGTTCACATCCAAGTGATCGACCACGTGTGTGAAGCAAAGACCAATCGAATTCCTCAATGAACCGAACACTATGAACAAATGGCCAAAAACGTTATAACTATCCAAACATCCTACTATCTAGCGAAAGTCATCACGATGGAACCATACAATGATCTTAACCTATAGCGCTCACCTATTCCTACCCAGAGTGCAAGTGAACAGATTGCCCACCCTTACCAGTTCACAACCACGTGATCGACTAACATACCGAGGTTACCACAAGTCAAAGTTATACGTTTACAAGCGCAAGACCAATCGAAAACCCCGAAAGCAATCTCGACCCAAAATGTATTATCCGTGAGTGTAGTCGAGTCTCGTACTCGTCATCTGTAATCGTCGGATAGAATATCCAGTACACGGTTGTCTTTCCAAATGAAATCTACATACAGAACTCGCTCTTGGCAAATGGGTGGCATTGGCGCAATCAGGAGCGAGTTCCCGTCCGGGTGCCAAGTGATTGGCAAATGTCTGGGGGAAAGCAACCATATGTTGATTTGTCTGTTAGTGTACTGGGTGTTTGAGGTATGTAGTATCCACGCTTGGTTGGGTGTGTCAGAGGACCGTGAATGCGTTCGCAACCCCAATTGGGGTACATCGGGAATGATTTTGTGGAACCGATGTGCCCGGCACACACTAAGTTTTGTTGCAAGTTAATAGTGTGCCATGTCCGGGGGGGTTGTGATTAAACTCTGGTGAATTGCGTACTGTGGTGATTGGGGTATGAAAGCCCCGCAGTTGCAATGATCGGACGCGCCTAGCGTGTCCTTTAGTTGATGGTAGGGAAATGAAGGCCCTTGTCAGCTCACCTAAGTATTCATGGAAGTTTGGCATAAGGTCGCTGTGGTAGGGGTATGAAGGCCCCGTCAGCGCATGCACAATCGGGCGCACGAGCGCTTAGCGGAGTCGAATGCCGCTCAAGTGCCTGTCCGGTGCATCGGGTGTGTGTGTGATACGAGGGCAATGAGGTTCGCACGGGGGCTCGCCTCCCGTGTGCTACCGGACTTGACAACATATAGAACGTGGTGTTTGCTCCTCCGGGTGCAATGGGACAATGAACATTCGAACGCAAAGTCGGAATTCTGGTTGATCCTACCAGTAATATACGCTCGTCTCAAAGGTTAAGCCATGCATGTCTAAGTACAAACAGATTTAATGTGAAACCGCATAAGGCTCAGTATAACAGCTATAATTTACGAGATCATCAACCTAGTTACTTGGATAACTGTGGAAAATCTAGAGCTAATACATGCAACATGCCAGGACCCTCGCGGGAACTGGTGCACTTATTAGTCAAACCAATCGCGGGTTCTCCGTGTCATTGAGTTGAAGTCTGGATAATGATGCTGATCGTATGGTCTCGCACCGACGACAGATCTCGCAAATATCTGCCCTATCAACTATGGATGGTAGTATAGAGGACTACCATGGTTGCAACGGGTAACGGGGAATCAGGGTTCGATTCCGGAGAGGGAGCCTGAGAAATGGCTACCACATCCAAGGAAGGCAGCAGGCGCGTAAATTACCCAATCCCGGGACGGGGAGGTAGTGACGAGAAATAACAATATGAAACTCTTTAATGATGTTTCATAATTGGAATGAGTAGAGCATAAATCCTTCTACGAGGATCAAGTGGAGGGCAAGTCTGGTGCCAGCAGCCGCGGTAATTCCAGCTCCACTAGCGTATATTAAAATTGTTGCGGTTAAAACGTTCGAAGTTGATACTTGTCCAACACAGTCCGGCTCCGCCGACCCGGTCAACCCGTGGTCGGTGGGCCAAGTCGGAATCTGGTTGCGACTCAATGGTGTGGTAGGGCACCAAGTCTGTGTCATGGTGTGCCCTTCAACGGGTGCAAGTGTAACATAGAGCTCGACCGCTCACGTTTACCTTGAACAAATTAGAGTGCTTAAAGCAGGGTGCCCAAACGCCCTAGAATAATCTTGCATGGAATAATGGAATACGACCTTGGTCTAATCTTTCATTGGTTTGTACTCAGACCGGAGGTAATGATTAACAGAAGTAGTTGGGGACACTAGTATTACGGCGCGAGAGGTGAAATTCGTAGACCGTCGTAAGACTAACTAAAGCGAAGGCATTTGTCAAGGATGCTTTCTTTAATCAAGAACGAAAGTTAGAGGATCGAAGGCGATTAGATACCGCCCTAGTTCTAACCGTAAACGATGCCAACTAGCAATTGGGAGACGCTACAACCAGGTGCTCTCAGTAGCTTCCGGGAAACCAAAGTCAGGTTCCGGGGGAAGTATGGTTGCAAAGTTGAAACTTAAAGGAATTGACGGAAGGGCACCACAATGAAATGGAGCTTGCGGTTCAATTTGACTCAACACGGGAAAACTTACCAGGTCCGAACTTATGGAGGTGAGACAGATTAATAGCTCTTTCTCAAATTTAAGGGTAGTGGTGCATGGCCGTTCTTAGTTCGTGGATTGATTTGTCTGGTTAATTCCGATAACGAACGTGACTCACATATGCTAACTAGAACGCAGTCAGCGTTAATGCGTCGATGCCGATTGGAACGGGTTAGGACCTTTCGGTGGAGTATGACCTGACACCTTCGCTGTTCGTGTGCGCAAGTGCACTTACGGTACGCTGCTTAGCAGGACAATTTGTGTTTAGCAAAATGAGATCGAGCGATAACAGGTCCGTGATGCCCTTAGATGTTCTGGGCTACACGCGTGCTACAATGTGGGTAGCAGCGTGTCTCCTATTCCGAGAGGAACGGGAAATCACTCAAATACTCACTTAGTAGGGATTATGGATTGCAATGGTCCATATGAACTCGGAACTTCTAGTAAGTGCTGGTCATCAGCCAGCGTTGAATACGTCCCTGCCCTTTGTACACACCGCCCGTCGCTACTACCGATGGATTATTTAGTGAGGTTTTTGGAGATGATCGTTCGCTGGATCCTCGTGAACCGCGTCTGCTTTATCGAAGTTGACCGAACTTGATGATTTAGAGGAAGTAAAAGTCGTAACAAGGTTTCCGTAGGTGAACCTGCGGAAGGATCATTAGTGGCCAAGTGATCCTTCCAGAAGTCCGAACCTGCGGGTTGAGACTTCGGCACAAGTTGCCATATGATAATTGACGAAACACTATAGAAGTCCGAACCTGCGGGTTGAGACTTCGGCACAAGTTGCCATATGATAATTGACGAAACACTATAGAAGTCCGAACCTGCGGGTTGAGACTTAGGCACAAGTTGCCTTATATAAAACTTCGAACAAATACACAAGTCCGAACCTGCGGGTTGAGACTTAGGCACAAGTTGCCATATGATAGTTGACGAAACACGTTAGAAGTCCGAACCTGCGGGTTGAGACTTCGGCACAAGTTGCCATATGAACATTGACGAAACACTATGAAGTCCGAACCTGCGGGTTGAGACTTAGGCACAAGTTGCCTTATATATAACTTCGAACAAATACACAAGTCCGAACCTGCGGGTTGAGACTTAGGCACAAGTTGCCTTATATATAACTTCGAACAAATACACAAGTCCGAACCTGCGGGTTGAGACTTAGGCACAAGTTGCCTTATACATACATTGGCCAAATAAACAGAAGTCCGAACCTGCGGGTTGAGACTTAATGCGATCTAGATACCAAGTTGACATCCAATACCTGTTGAGCAAAACCAAAGATTCCCTGTTCTCGAATGAATACACTATATAACAGGGAATCATGAAGAAATCAAGCAAGCGTGAAACAAAGTCATCACTTGGGCATGCTCGATAGCCAACCACATGACATTAACCTAAGAGAGCATGCAAACCACATGATACCTATAAACGATTAACCCGCCCTAGTTCAATCGTTCGCCAAGTGATGACTTCAGTATGGCTAAGAGAAAAACTTTTAAATGGGAAAAACTCTAAGTCCGAACCTCCGGGTTGAGACTTTCCGCGTCCGGAGGTACGCGTACCGCCTACCCGAAAGATGGTGAATCAGGGGTGTCCGATCAGCAATGGTCGGATGCCCCGTCGTAGTCCAACTATGACAATCAAAGTCAAGACCTCCGGGTTGAGACTTTCCGCGTCCGGAGGTACGCGTACCGCCTACCCGAAAGATGGTGTGCTTCTGGGGTATTCGATGAGTCGGATACCCCGTCGTAGTCCAACTATGACAATACAAAGTCAAGACCTCCGGGTTGAGACTTCCGCGTCGGAGGTGCGCGCACCGCCTACCCGAAAGATGATGAATCAGGGGTGTTCGATCAGCAATGGTCGGATGCCCCGTCGTAGTCCAACTATGACAATCAAAGTCAAGACCTCCGGGTTGAGACTTTCCGCGAGTACAAGCATAAAGGAACACGGACCAAGCCGTACCGAGAGAATCGGTACTAGAGCCCTTGTGGTTCTACATTGAGAGAGCCCTCGTGGTTCTCATTAGGGGCTTTATGCAAGTCGTACTCAATACTGTGGTGTGAAGTATAAAGTAGTCCTCGCCTGGTCCACGCTGCTTCGGCGGTCCTGGGTAAGATAGTTCATTCTAGCTTGCCCTATAGTGGAATGAGGACACTTAATGCTTCGTCTTTTAGCGGCGGCTAGACTCCTCCTCACGGGGAATGAGTTGACGCACACAGCGGCGGCTTACGCACTATGGCAATCATGGATGCCTGAAGATTCCGTGAAGTTCTCCCCTGGTCCACGCTGCCTCGGCAGTCCTGGGTAAAATGGAATATTTCCAGCTTGCCCTATAGTGGAAGAGGACTATCCAACAATACAAAGTCAAGACCTCCGGGTTGAGACTTTCCGCGTCGGTGGTGTCGCGCACCGCCTATCCGAAAGATGGTGTAACAGGGGTGTTCGATCAGCAATGGTCGGATGCCCCGTCATAGTCCAACTATGACAACCAAAGTCAAGACCTCCGGGTTGAGACTTTCCGCGTCCGGAGGTACGCGTACCGCCTACCCGAAAGATGGTGTGCTTCTGGGGTATTCGATGAGTCGGATACCCCGTCGTAGTCCAACTATGACAATACAAAGTCAAGACCTCCGGGTTGAGACTTCCGCGTCGGAGGTGCGCGCACCGCCTACCCGAAAGATGATGAATCAGGGGTGTTCGATCAGCAATGGTCGGATGCCCCGTCGTAGTCCAACTATGACAATCAAAGTCAAGACCTCCGGGTTGAGGCTTTCTAAGAGTACAAGCATAAAGGAACACGGACCAAGCCGTACCGAGAGAATCGGTACTAGAGCCCTCGTGGTTCTACATTGAGAGAGCCCTCGTGGTTCTCATTAGGGGCTTTATGCAAGTCGTACTCAATACTGTGGTGTGAAGTATAAAGTATAGAGTCCTCCACTGGTCCACGCTGCTCCGGCGGTCCTGGGTAAGATAGTTCATTCTAGCTTGCCCTATGTGGAAGAGGACTCAATACCCTACCTGTTGAGCTTGAAACAAAGTCATCACTTGGGCATGCTCATATTGCCATACACAATTACATTATATTCGAATGAGCATGCAAGCGACCCTATATAGACCGAACCAAAACGATAGATACCGCCGTAGTTCACCCCCACCAAGTGATGACTTCAGTATGGCTAGTGTGTGAAGTATAAAGTATAGTCCTCCCCTGGTCCACACTGCTTCGGCGGTCCTGGGTAAGATAGTTAGTTCTAGCTTGCCTTATGTGGAAGAGGACACAATACTTAATACTTAGAGTACAAGCATAAAGGAACACGGACCAAGCCGTACCGAGAGAATCGGTACTAGAGCCCTCGCGGTTCTACATTGTGAGCCCTCGTGGTTCAAACTAGATACTTCATGCAAGGCGTACTCAAAACTGTGGTGTGAAGTATAAAGTATAGTCCTCATCTGGTCCACGCTGCTTCGGCGGTCCTGGGTAAGATAGTTAATTCTAGCTTGCCCTATGTGGAAGAGGACACAATACTTAATACTGTGGTGTAATGGACAAGGTATAGTCCTCCACTGGTCCACGCTGCTCCGGCGGTCCTGGGTAAGATAGTTCATTCTAGCTTGCCCTATGTGGAAGAGGACTCAATACCCTACCTGTTGAGCTTGAAACAAAGTCATCACTTGGGCATGCTCATATTGCCATACAATATTCCATTATCTACTAATGAGCATGCAGCTATATGATTATAACCTGTAAACGATTACCCCGCCGTAGTTCAGCGCTTCAACCAAGTGATGACTTCAGTATGGCTAGTGTGTGAAGTATAAAGTATAGTCCTCCCCTGGTCCACACTGCTTCGGCGGTCCTGGGTAAGATAGTTAGTTCTAGCTTGCCCTATGGTGGAAGAGGACACCATACTTAATACTGTGGTGTAATGAACAAAGTATAGTCCTCCACTGGTCCACGCTGCTTTGCAGTCCTGGGTAAGATAGTTAATTCTAGCTTGCCCTATGTGGAAGAGGGCATACAAGACAAAGTATAGTTCTCCCCTGGTCCACGCTGCTTCGGCGGTCCTGGGTAAGATAGTTAATTCTAGCTTGCCCTATGTGGAAGAGAGCATACATGAACCAAGAACGAAGGTTATGATCGAGGAATGATTCGACAACTAACCGATGGTATGAAATGTGAAGAATTCAAGCAAGCACACAATCAAGTCATCACTTGGGCATGCTCGATAGCCAACCTCATGACATTAACCTAGTAGAGCATGCGAAAACCAATATATATGTAAACGATGCCCCTCCCTAGTTCAGCGCTTCAACCAAGTGATGACTTCAGAATGGCTAAATCAAATCGGTTCAAAACATACCATCGGTACCCTATTGAAACACACAAGTCGATATCAAACCTCATGATTGTGTAGTCCTCCACTGGTCCACACTGCTCCGGCGGTCCTGGGTAAGATAGTTCATTCTAGCTTGCCCTATGTGGAAGAGGGCACATTACTCAATACTGTGGTGTTATGAACAAAGTATAGTCCTCCACTGGTCCACGCTGCTTCGGCGGTCCTGGGTAAGATAGTTAGTTCTAGCTTGCCCTATGTGGAAGAGGGCATACAAGACAAAGTATAGTTCTCCCCTGGTCCACGCTGCTTCGGCGGTCCTGGGTAAGATAGTTAATTCTAGCTTGCCCTATGTGGAAGAGAGCATACATGAACCAAGAACGAAGGTTATGATCGAGGAATGATTCGACAACTAACCGATGGTATGAAATGTGAAGAATTCAAGCAAGCACACAATCAAGTCATCACTTGGGCATGCTCGATAGCCAACCTCATGACATTAACCTAGTAGAGCATGCGAAAACCAATATATATGTAAACGATGCCTCCCTAGTTCAGCGCTTCAACCAAGTGATGACTTCAGAATGGCTAAATCAAATCGGTTCAAACCATACCATCGGTATCCTATTGAAACACACAAGTCGATATCAAACCTCATGATTGTGTAGTCCTCCACTGGTCCACGCCGCTTCGGCCGTCCTGGGTAAAATGGAACATTCCAGCTTGCCCTATGTGGAAGAGGGCACATTACTCAATACTGTGGTGTGAAGTATAAAGTTCAGTTCTCCCCTGGTCCACGCTGCTTCGGCGGTCCTGGGTAAGATAGTTCATTCTAGCTTGCCCTATGTGGAAGAGGACACTTCATACTTCTTCTCTAAGCGGCGGCTTGACTCCTCCCTACGGGGAACGGGTTTACGCGCACAGCGGCGGCTTACGCACTATGGCAGTCATGGATGCCTTACGTTTCTATGAAAAGTGTGTTCCTCCCCTGGTCCACGCTGCTTCGGCAGTCCTGGGTAAGATAGTTAGTTCTAGCTTGCCCTATGTGGAAGAGGACACGTAGACTTACTGTGGTGTGAAGTATAAAGTTCAGTTCTCCCCTGGTCCACGCCGCTTCGGCCGTCCTGGGTAAAATGGATTCATCCAGCTTGCCCTATGTGGAATGAGGACACTTTATGCTTCGTCTCTAAGCGGCGGCTTGCTCCTCCCTACGGGGAACGGGTATACGCGCACAGCGGCGGCTTACGTTATGGCAGTCATGGATGCCTTACGTTTCCATGAAAAGTGTGTTCCTCCCCTGGTCCACGCTGCTTCGGCAGTCCTGGGTAAGATAGTTAGTTCTAGCTTGCCCTATGTGGAAGAGGACACGTAGACTTACTGTGGTGTGAAGTATAAGGTTCAGTTCTCCCCTGGTCCACGCCGCTTCGGCCGTCCTGGGTAAAATGGATTCATCCAGCTTGCCCTATGTGGAATGAGGACACTTTATGCTTCGTCTCTAAGCGGCGGCTTGCTCCTCCCTACGGGGAACGGGTATACGCGCACAGCGGCGGCTTACGCAAGTTAGTCACCCTCGGCAGTGGATCACTCGGCTCATGGATCGATGAAGACCGCAGCTAACTGCGCGTCATAATGTGAACTGCAGGACACATGAACATTGATAAGTTGAACGCATATTGCACGTCGTGGGAACCTACCATGATGTACAGATGACTGAGCGCTTATATTTGAGAAATGTATCGCATACATTTAACTACGCCGTGACACCCGTCACGAGACGTGCACCATGATGTTAACTAGGGTCGCGACGACCCGCTAGCATTAAAGAACCCGTGGTTTACAATATACTGGCATTGGAATTCGAAGTATTTAGAGCGTCCGTGTTCCCGCGTGAGGCGGAAGTACGAGGAGAAGGCGTGCTTGTGGTGTCTGTGGTGGTGTTTACTGATGTCTAGCTTC
>NW_026689716.1:0-17500 GCF_943734765.1 Anopheles ziemanni | reverse complement strand
CTTGATATACACTCTCCTTATGTACTTCGGGTGTCACCTGTTGTCCGAGACCACTTGCATGGTTAGCAAGCGTTGTGATTCAATGGCCCTACCGGGCAAACACTTTGGGTTCGCAAGGACTTGGAGTGCCGGGACGGGTTGGCGGATCCAACACTCTGGGTACCTCCGGGTACTTGGGGTTGGTTGAGGACTTGGTGAACAAACACTTGTTGTACACTCTCCGGATGTACTTCGGGTGTCACCTGTTGTCCGAGGCCACTTGCATGGTAGCAAGCGTTGTGATACAATGGCCCTACCGGGCAAACACTTTGGGTTCGCAAGGACTTGGAGTGCCGGGACGGGTTTGCGGATCCAACACTCTGGGTACCTCCGGGTACTTGGGGTTGGTTGAGGACTTGGTGAACAAACACTTGATATACACTCTTCGGATGTACTTCGGGTATCGCCTGTTGTCCGAGACCACTTGCATGGTTAGCAAGCGTTGTGGTCTAATGGCCCTACCGGGCAAACACTTTGGGTTCGCGAGGACTTAGAGTGCTGGTAGTGGTTGGCGGACCCAACACTCTGGGTACCTCCGGGTACTTGGGGTTGGTTGAGGACTTGGTGAACAAACACTTGTTGTACACTCTCCGGATGTACTTCGGGTGTCACCTGTTGTCCGAGACCACTTGCATGGTTAGCAAGCGTTGTGGTCTAATGGCCCTACCGGGCAAACACTTTATGTTCGCGAGGACTTGGAGTGCTGGTAGTGGTTGGCGGACCCAACACTCTGGGTACCTCCGGGTACTTGGGGTTGGTTGAGAACTTGGTGAAGATACCCCTGTCACCTTGTTCGAGGCCACTTGCATGGTCGCAAGCGTTGTGATACAATGGCCCTACCGGGCAAACACTTTGGGTTCGCAAGGACTTGGAGTGCCGGGACGGGTTGGCGGATCCAACACTCTGGGTACCTCCGGGTACTTGGGGTTGGTTGAGGACTTGGTGAGCAAACACTTGATATACGTTCTTCGGATGTACTTCGGGTGTCACCTGTTGTCCGAGGCCACTTGCATGGTCAACGGTTGAGGTGGTGATGGCGGGTCGGTGCTGTAGGGTGCCGGCCTGTTGGCTGCCTTGGCCGGGTTGGTTGGTTAACACTTGATTGGGCTTGCACCCGAGGGTAATGGCACTTGAAGGTGGGTACTGGCCGGCTGACCTGGTGTGATGGTTGGTTGGTGAACACTTGGCGGTACTTGCACTTGGCTGTGCTTGGACTTGAAGGTGGGATCCGGCTGGCCTAGGCCATTGGTGGTTGGTTGGTGGGTTAGCCCTTAGCTGGGCTGGCTGGCTGGCTGGCCATCGGTGGTGTGGTGTGGTGAGGTGTGTGGAGTCGAGCATCGCGCGCCGTTGCCTTCTTCGGAGTGTTGTAGGTACGCAAGTGCTTGCAATGCAAAGAGGTTGGTGATGGAGTGACATTGCCTTCACCATGGAGTTGCGGGTACTTAGGTACTTGCAAGGAGATGGTGGTATGGTGGTGTTGCGTGTGTGGTGTTCGATTAGAAAGATATAATTTCTAAGTCCGGATTAGTGCTGTCAGTGGGGCCGCCGCTAACAGGTCCTGCACGGCCACCGTGGGGCTTGACTTGGCGCTATTCCGGACTTGGGGCGATCACGATGTCCCCGTGCGGGACTTAGAAGATGGAAGAACACAAGTACCCTTATCCCATGACTTGTGAGCGATTGGCATACGTTACCACATGAAGAGAAAAATTGGCTAAGTCCCGGATCCATATTAGATGAAGAGAAAAATCGGCTAAGTCCCGGATCCATATTATATGAAGAGAAAAATTGGCTAAGTCCCGGATCCATATTATATGAAGAGAAATATCGGCTAAGTCCAGGATCCATATATAATAACCTAATAATCGGCTAAGTCCCGGATCCATATTATATGAAGAGAAAAATCGGCTAAGTCCAGGATCCATATATAATAACCTAATAATCGGCTAAGTCCAGGATCCATATATAATAACCTAATAACAGGCTAAGTCCAGGATCCATATTATATGAAGAGAAAAATCGGCTAAGTCCGAGATTGGGTCTGTCAGACATACACTTTCAAGATACCACACAAGCAAGCAAGATGGCCTAGTGATGGAACCATATAATATGAAGAGAAAAATCGGCTAAGTCCGAGATTGGGTCTGTCGGAAATACACTATCAAGTTACCACACAAGCAAGCAAGATGGCCTAATGATGGATCCATATGATATGAAGAGAAAAATCGGCTAAGTCCAGGATCCATATAATATGAAGAGAAAAATCGGCTAAGTCCCAGATTGGGTCTGTCAGAAATACACTTCCAAGTTACCACACAAGCAAGCAAGATGGCCTAGTGATGGATCCATATGATATGAAGAGAAAAATCGGCTAAGTCCAGGATCCATATAATATGAAGAGAAAAATCGGCTAAGTCCCAGATTGGGTCTGTCAGAAATACACTTCCAAGTTACCACACAAGCAAGCAAGATGGCCTAGTGATGGATCCATATGATATGAAGAGAAAAATCGGCTAAGTCCCAGATTGGGTCTGTCAGAAATACACTTCCAAGTTACCACACAAGCAAGGAAGATGGCCTAGTGATGGATCCATATGATATGAAGAGAAAAATCGGCTAAGTCCAGGATCCATATAATATGAAGAGAAAAATCGGCTAAGTCCCAGATTGGGTCTGTCAGAAATACACTTCCAAGTTACCACACAAGCAAGCAAGATGGCCTAGTGATGGATCCATATGATATGAAGAGAAAAATCGGCTAAGTCCAGGATCCATATAATATGAAGAGAAAAATCGGCTAAGTCCCAGATTGGGTCTGTCAGAAATACACTTCCAAGTTACCACACAAGCAAGCAAGATGGCCTAGTGATGGATCCATATGATATGAAGAGAAAAATCGGCTAAGTCCAGGATCCATATAATATGAAGAGAAAAATCGGCTAAGTCCCAGATTGGGTCTGTCAGAAATACACTTCCAAGTTACCACACAAGCAAGCAAGATGGCCTAGTGATGGATCCATATGATATGAAGAGAAAAATCGGCTAAGTCCCAGATTGGGTCTGTCAGACATACACTATCAAGTTACCACACAAGCAAGCAAGATGGCCTAGTGATGGATCCATATGATATGAAGAGAAAAATCGGCTAAGTCCCAGATTGGGTCTGTCAGAAATACACTTCCAAGTTACCACATGAGCAAGCAAGATGGCCTAGTGATGGATCCATATAATATGCAGAGAAAAATCGGCTAAGTCCCAGATTGGGTCTGTCAGAAATACACTTCCAAGTTACCACATGAGCAAGCAAGTTACCACATGAAGAGAAAGCCGGCAAAGTCTGGGAATGTTACCACATGAACTGGAAAATGGGCAAAAACCTACCTTCACAGGGAACGTGAATAAGTAAGGCTGTAGACATCGGATCGACAAGCCAAAGACTGATATGGAAAGGAAATGAGTAGTACTAGCTTTCCTGAGAGTTGCAGAGCTTAGACTGCATATGAACGAAAGTTATTAAGCGTCAAAGTCAGAGAAGTTACCCAAAGGAACACAAGTTCCAACTTAGAGCATGTATACCGCCTAGACGGTAAGAGGTACGGCCAGGCTGAGGAATAAGGAAATGTTGGCCAACATGTTCCCTAACTATCCCCCGAAGACCGCAAAGCAATCCAACATCAACCAAGAAAGTTATAGCCCGATCAAGGAAACACCTACTTTGCACCGATATTGCACCAAATACATGTACCAAGCACCTTCGGTTGCATACCTGCAGGGGTTTACCATAGTAGGCCATGGAAGACCGATATGCCGAACATAATCACTTTCTATCTCCTCGGGTGTTTGAGATAGCGCTTTGTGGTACAAGAACGAAAGTTAGACTTTATCTTGGTGCATCTTTTTGCCCAAGATCACAAGACCCTATCTACCAAGGCAAGAAAGTTGTGTGGGGACAAAATGTCCAAAAGTGCCCAAAGTGGCACACTTGAACCATATATTCGAGAAAAACACAAGTGTGGGCCCGAGCTAGCAAGTTGAAATGTTCTGACCGTCAGTAGCCCTAGTTGAGGTGCACTTATCATTATATGAGGCCAACGTGCCAGCTAGTCTCTAAAGGGGCGATATGGGTGTTCCAAGGTTTGTACCCAATTGAGGAAAAAACAGGGTAAGGTACGGTGTACCGCGAATAACTCGGGCTATAGATGTCCGATCGATGAGTTTGGCATATGTATGGAAAGGTCTCGACGAGACCTAACTACCCTGAAAGTATGAAGGCAAAGACTTGAATGACCGGGAAGTTATTAAGTGCACAAGTGGTAAAGTTGCACCAAAGTCCATGTTACCCGAAGTGGTACATGAACACCCAATATTCGACCAAAACACAAGTTTAGAGACGAGCTAGCGAGCTACATTGTTCAGACTGTCAGTAGCCCGCATCAAGACACGCATTTCATTATATTGAGCCTAGCCGCTAGCTCGACTCGAAGTCGGTCATATGGTTGGTTGATGGTTTGGACCGACCACGTGGTGTACCAAGGTGATGTACCTTTCATGAATTAAAACTCTGGCTGTATGGCACTGAGCGACAAGCTAAGGTGTGATTTGGAATAGTCTTGAGTGGGACTATTTAGGAAAAATGCGAACAAAAAATCACAAAGTCCTTGGGCGAAGCTATTAGCGAAACATAGAGCAAATTGGTACCAAAAACTATGGAAATGGGACTTGAGTCAAAAATAACCGCAAGTTGGAGAAGAGATAGCAAGCTTGCGTAGAACAACTATATTTGGTGCATGGTATCACCAACAAAAAAGTATATGGGGCCAAGGTGCTGGCTGGCCTCCAAAGTGGAGATATGGGCGATCCAAAGTTTGTACCCAAGTACGAACAAGTATGGAAAAAACAGGGTAAGGTACCAAGTACCATTAATAACTTCGGCTGTAGATGGCCGAGCGAGGCAAACGGCTCACCGTTGGAAAGGTCTTGGGGAGACCTATCTACCCTGAAAGTTTCATGAGGCTGAGTTGAAAGACCACGGAGATATTAGGTGATGATGGTCCAATTCGGGGACCAAGTCGCAGGAAATGGCGCTTGACCAAAATCACCCTTGGAAGGTGAATACCGGCTTACCGGTAAGAGATAGCGACTTGGCGTAGAATATTCATAAGTTGGGCGTGTAGAGACGCAACTTTTATTATATGGGGCCAACCCGGTCAGGGTGCTCCAAGTCGGTCGTTTGGTTGGTTTATGGTTTGGGCCGACCACGTGGTGTGCCAAGTTGAGGTACCTTTCATGAATTATAACTTGGTCAGTTTGCCACCGAGCGACAAGCTGCGGTGTGTTTTGGAATGGTCTTGAGTGGGACTATCAAGGAAAAATACCAATCGAAAATCAGCTTGTCCATGGCCGAAGCTATTAGTGAAACATATAGCAAAAGGGGTCCAAAAACGAATGAAATGGGAATTGGACCAAGAATAACGGCAAGTTGGAGAAGAGATAGCAAGTTGGCGTAGAACGATTATATTTGGTGCATGGCATGACCAACAAAAAAGTATATGGGGCCAAGGTGCTAGCTGGCCTCCAAAGTGGAGATATGGGCGATCCAAAGTTTGTACCCAAGTACGAACAAGTATGGAAAAAACAGGGTAAGGTACCAAGTACCATTAATAACTTCGGCTGTAGATGGCCGAGCGAGGCAAACGGCTCACCGTTGGAAAGGTCTTGGGGAGACCTATCTACCCTGAAAGTTTTATGAGGCTGAGTTGAAAGACCACGGAGATATTAGGTGATGATGGTCCAATTCGGGGACCAAGTCGCAGGAAATGGCACTTGACCAAAATCACCCTTGGAAGGTGAATACCGGCTTACCGGTAAGAGATAGCGACTTGGCGTAGAATATTCATAAGTTGGGCGTGTAGAGACGCAACTTTCATTATATGGGGGCAACCCGGTCAGGGTGCTCCAAGTCGGTCGTTTGGTCGGTATATGGTTTGGGCCGACCACATGGTGTACCAAGTTGAGGTATCTTTCATGAATTATAACTCGGTCAGTTTGCCACCGAGCGACAAGTTGCGGTGTGTTTTGGAATGGTCTTGAGTGGGACTATCAAGCAAAAATACAAACAGAATATCAGCTTGTCCATGGCCGAAGCTATTAGTGAAACATATAGCAAAATGGGTCCGAAAACGAATGAAATGGGACTTGGACCAAGAATAACGGCAAGTTAGAGAAGAGATAGCAAGTTGGCGTAGAACAATTATATTTAGTGCATGGTATGACCAAGAAAAATCTATATGGGGCAAAGGTGCTGGCTGGCCTCCAAAGTGGAGATATGGGCGATACAAAGTTTGTACCCAAGTATGGCAAAAACTGGTAGAGGTACCTTTCATGAATTACTGCTCAGGCTGTATGGCACTTAGCGGGACGCTTGGCTCTGGTATGGAATAGTCTTGAGTGGGACTATCAAGGAAAAATACGAACAAAAAATCACCATGTCCACGGACGAAGGTATTAGCGAAACTTAGAGCGAAATTGCGACCAAGTCGCTGGAAATGGCCCTTGGACCAAGTATACCGTCAAGGCGGTACGAGATAGTGAGTTGACGTGGAACATTTATAAGTTTGCCTACAAGAGACAAAAGTTTAGTTATATGGGGCCAACCCGCTCAGGGTTGTCCAAGTCGGTCATATGGCTGATCGAAATTTTCGACCAAGTACTGAGAAAACAGGGTAAGGTACCGTGTACCTCGAATAACTTCGGCTGTAGATGTCCGAGCGAGGCGAACGGCATAGCGTTGGAAAGGTCTTGAGGTGCTCTAGGCACCCTGAAAGTATGAGAAGGCTACCTGGAAAACTCGTGGAGATATTAGAGAAACATAGGGCCCAAAAGATACCAAGTCGCAGGAAATGGGCCCTCCATGAACACCCTAAAATCCCAATTACGGCTAAGTTGCAGGCCAGCTAGCGAAGTGAAATGTTCTAGGCATAACTAGAACACGTTGATGCGCAACTTTTTGAATAAGAACTTTTTTCGATATCTGGCCCCCAAAGGGGGGATATGGGCGATCAAAGGATTTTTCCAAGTTTCGGTACTTTTTACGGTATCGCTCATAGCTCCGGCTGTAAGCAAGCAAATGACAATCTAAGACATGATTTGGAAAGGTATTGAGCAGTACTAACTTACGTTAGAACACAGCGAAGCGCTATCGGTTCATGGCAAGGCCGATATAAACAGTCAAAGATGAAAAATGTTGATAAAATGAACAAAAATTACCTTGGTACGCGAATAGCGGCCAGGGATGAAGAGGTACGAAGTTGGTAAAGAACAATTATAATTAGGGCTTGGTACGCTCTAAAAGTTTGCCGAAGACCGCAAAGCGCTCAGACCCATAGAAAGTGGCCATTTGGGCCGAACAGTGCATGCAAAGAGGTGAAAATGCAAAAATTGCACTTTGGGGGGCGATTTGCGGGGGGAAGGAGGGGTCGGAGGGCAAAATGTCCCTTGACCAAAAAGTTTTATCTCGTCGAGATCTACAACATTGCCGAAGACCGCAAAGCGCTAGCTCGCAATCGAAAAATCGAGAATTTGAAAATTTTCTAAGTCTTGGGCTCCCTAAGGAAAAGTTTCAAAAATCACGTTTGTCCCCTATTTTGAAGGGGAAGGAGTCGGTTCCGGGGCAAGGTGTCTTCGGCAAAAAGTCTTATCTTTTTGCGTACTTTCGACTAGTTCAATAAAAATTTTTGACCCAAAATTTGTTCGGCGGACCCCTAGGTCGAAAAACCCGAAAAAAGTCGAAAAAAGTCGAAAATGTCGAAAAATGAGAAAACCTCATATTCGGACTCTACACGAGCCCCAGATATTGAAAAGTGAAATCCGCGGTCGATTTGGAACAAAAAATTTACCTAGGCAAAGTTGTATGGAGGTAGGGACCCCTGAGAAAAAAGTTTGGTCCCGAGGCTCCTTGGACCACCAAGTCCCTAGGTCGGACCAAAATCGGAAAAAATCCGACCAAAGTCGAAAGTGTCGAAAATTTTAAAAAACCCCTTTTGGGGCCCTATGGCCTCCCTAGATAATGAAAAGTGAGGTCCGCGGCCGATCCGGAAGAAAAACTTGACCTAGGGAAACTTGTATGACGGTGGGGACCCAAAAAAATTTCGATGAGTGTAGTTTAGACAGGCCGGAAAATGTATCGGTGGTCCGTATCAAGGGACGTCTTTTAGTTCCATGGGGTGGTGGTCGTCGAACAAAGTCGCCTAGGTCGACCACCAGAAAGACCAGTCGTGTTGTAATGGATGTTTTGACCACTTTACTAGGGAAACCTAGTAGGTCGAAGCAAATTTGGGGTTCGAGATGAGTTGGTGAAAGTTGGTCCAACCTAGGTGTGCTTGGTGGAGGTTGACCATGAAAGTAGAGCATGATGGGAATGACCATAACTTTGGTTCTAGATGTCGGATCGGTACACTTTCGGCAGTTTTGGAAAGGTGAAGGCCTGCTCTAGCTATGTTTCCTACCAAGCTGAGCGCCTACTAGTGACCCGGAGGAGGTATTAAGGGTCAAAGGCAAAAAGGGGTACCCTAAAGTGCGTGTGACCAAGAAAATGGGAAAAACGGTATCGCCTATAGCTCAGGCTGTATGGCTCGGATCGGAAAGCTTGGATATGCGTTGGAAAGGTCTTGACGAGCGCTAGCTATGTGTCCTACCAAGCGAAGCGCTAGGTGTTGAGCAAGTCGGTCATATTAGAGGGCAAAGGTGAAAAATGGTGGTTTAGAGGCGAAAATTCACCTTATGATCGAAAATAGCGGGCGAACGATAAGAGCTACGAACACGGCGTAGAACAATCATAAGTACGTTACCACAAGACCTAACTTTGGCCAATATAGAGCGAGAAGATCGGAGGTACCCATCAGGGTGATATGGCTGGTTCAAAGTTGGACCAAAACGAGACTTGAGAAATGGATTGAAACACGGTATCGCGAATAACTCAGGCTGTATGGAACGGATCGACAAGCTTAGATCAGTGTTGGAAAGGTCGAACCGAGCGCTAACTATAATCCCAAACAACCGAAGCGCTAAGTGTTGAGCAAAACTGAGTTATTAAGCGACAAAGTGGAAAAATAATACCAAAATTTCCAAAAATCACACAAGACCAAGAATACCGAGCAGGCGGTAAGAGATAGCGGGTTGACGTAGAATACTTATAAGTTTGCCTTTACGAGACCTAAAAGTCGTCCATAGAGAGCGAGAAGATCGGACCACTCTGGAAGGGTGATACGAGTGGTCAAAAATTGGCAAAAATGAAACATGGCTAAAATGGATTTGACTTGTGCACCGTATAGCTCCGGCTGTATGGCATGGATTGTTAAGCTAGGATATGTTTTGGAAAGGTAACACCCAGCGCTAGATACGACTAGAAGAAAGCAAAGCGCTAACTAGCATGATTTGGAAGTTATTAAGTGTCAAAGTCGAAAAATGTTACCAAAATTGAAACTCGAGTACATTGGGCCAAAAAGTACAAGTTGTGAAATTTGGACTTACGAGTAAAATACCGAGCAGGCGGTAAGAGATAGAGACTTGGTGTAGAACAATTATATGTTGGGCATGTTATAACCTATATTTGGCCCGAACATAGTGACGAGATCGGTGGTACCCAAAAGGGTGGTACAGGTGTTAGATGGTTTTCCCAGAGCATAAGCTCCACATGATATGGAAAACGGGAAACATCATAACTTCGGCTGTATGGCATGGAATGGAACGAACAAGGTATCGATGGAAAGAGAAAAGGTAGCGCTAACTATAATTCCTACCAAGCAAAGCGCTAGCATGTGACCGTTCGGGTGTTATTGTGAGTCAAAGTCAGAAATTGTTACCACGAGAGGCGAAAATCCGACTAAGTCCAAAAATACCGGGCTGGCGGTAAGAGATACGGCTTGGCCGTAGAACATTTATAAGTTGGCCAAGACAAGACCTAAGTTTCGTCCATAGACGACAAGAAGATCGAAGATACCTGAAGGTGAGATATGGGCGTCCCAAAGTGGGCCTTTGGAAAAGTGACAAACTTCCCTTATAACAGCATACACCAAATATCTCTGGCTCTATGGCACCGAATAAGAAGTTGAGCTCAGCGATAGAAAGGTGATAGTCAGCGCTAAATATCATACGAACAGAGTGAAGCGCTAAAGGGAAAGGATCTTGGTGATATAAGGTGACAAAGTCGAGAAAAGTTGCCTCAAAATCATGAAAAATGTGAAAAAATGGCTAAGTCCCGGGTGCCTTAAGGGCAGGTTAATCGAATGTACCGAGCTGGCGGTACGAGATAGAGACTTGGTGTAGAACAATTATATGTTTGGCATGGCAAGACCTACATTCGGCCAATACAAAGTGAGAAGATCAAAGATACCCGCAAGGGTGATATTGGTGTCCAAAGGAAAAAAGCACTAAGTCTTGGGAAACTTATATGAAGAAAAAGGACCCTGATGGGTCATATGGGATGGATCGAAAAATCGGCTAAGTCCCAAAATGGGGATGTCAGAACTACACTCATGTGTTACCACATCAAGCAAGGCAAACTTATATGAAGCAAAGGACCCTGATGGGTCATATGGTATTGATCGAAAAATCGGCTAAGTCCCAAAATGGGGATGCCAGAACTACACTCAAATGTTACCACACCAAGCAAGGCAAACTTATATGAAGGAAAGGACCCTGATGGGTCATATGGTATTTTACGAAAAATCGGCTAAGTCCCAAAATGGGGATGTCAGAACTACACTCAAATGTTACCACACCAAGCAAGGCAAACTTATATGAAGCAAAGGACCCTGATGGGTCATATAGGATGGATCGAAAAATCGGCTAAGTCCCAAAATGGGGATGTCAGAACTACACTCAAATGTTACCACACCAAGCAAGGCAAACTTATATGAAGGAAAGGACCCTGATGGGTCATATGGTATTTTACGAAAAATCGGCTAAGTCCCAAAATGGGGATGTCAGAACTACACTCAAATGTTACCACACCAAGCAAGGCAAACTTATATGAAGGAAAGGACCCTGATGGGTCATATGGTATTTTACGAAAAATCGGCTAAGTCCCAAAATGGGGATGTCAGAACTACACTTAAATGTTACCACACCAAGCAAGGCAAACTTATATGAAGCAAAGGACCCTGATGGGTCATATGGTATTTTACGAAAAATCGGCTAAGTCCCAAAATGGGGATGTCAGAACTACACTCAAATGTTACCACACCAAGCAAGGCAAACTTATATGAAGCAAAGGACCCTGATGGGTCATATGGTATGGATCGAAAAATCGGCTAAGTCCCAAAATGGGGATGTCAGAACTACACTCAAATGTTACCACACCAAGCAAGGCAAACTTATATGAAGCAAAGGACCCTGATGGGTCATATGGTATTTTACGAAAAATCGGCTAAGTCCCAAAATGGGGATGTCAGAACTACACTCAAATGTTACCACACCAAGCAAGGCAAACTTATATGAAGGATAGGACCCTGATGGGTCATATGGTATTTTACGAAAAATCGGCTAAGTCCCAAAATGGGGATGTCAGAACTACACTCAAATGTTACCACACCAAGCAAGGCAAACTTATATGAAGGAAAGGACCCTGATGGGTCATATGGTATTTTACGAAAAATCGGCTAAGTCCCAAAATAGGGATGTCAGAACTACACTCAAATGTTACCACACCAAGCAAGGCAAACTTATATGAAGGAAAGGACCCTGATGGGTCATATGGTATTTTACGAAAAATCGGCTAAGTCCCAAAATGGGGATGTCAGAACTACACTCAAATGTTACCACACCAAGCAAGGCAAACTTATATGAAGGAAAGGACCCTGATGGGTCATATGGTATGGATCGAAAAATCGGCTAAGTCCCAAAATGGGGATGTCAGAACTACACTCAAATGTTACCACACCAAGCAAGGCAAACTTATATGAAGGCAAGGACCCTGATGGGTCATATGGTATTTTACGAAAAATCGGCTAAGTCCCAAAATGGGGATGTCAGAACTACACTCAAATGTTACCACACCAAGCAAGGCAAACTTATATGAAGCAAAGGACCCTGATGGGTCATATGGTATGGATCGAAAA
Source organism: Anopheles ziemanni (assembly GCF_943734765.1). Lineage (NCBI taxonomy): Eukaryota > Metazoa > Arthropoda > Insecta > Diptera > Culicidae > Anopheles > Anopheles ziemanni. Next base: position 5,345 of record NW_026689716.1, on the reverse strand, counting down.
ATCGGCTAAGTCCCAAAATGGGGATGTCAGAACTACACTCAAATGTTACCACACCAAGCAAGGCAAACTTATATGAAGCAAAGGACCCTGATGGGTCATATGGTATTTTACGAAAAATCGGCTAAGTCCCAAAATGGGGATGTCAGAACTACACTCAAATGTTACCACACCAAGCAAGGCAAACTTATATGAAGCAAAGGACCCATATGGGTCATATGGTATTTTACGAAAAATCGGCTAGGTCCCAAAATGATGATGTCAGAACTACACTCAAATGTTACCATACCAAGCAAGGCAAACTTATATGAAGGAGAGGACCCATATGGGTCATATGGTATTTTACGAAAAATCGGCTAAGTCCCAAAATGAGGATGTCAGAACTACACTAAAAAGTTACCACACCAAGCAAGGCAAAGTACCTAGGTGAACCCTAGGAAGAAACACGGACCAAGTCAGATGGCCTAAGTCAATAGAACAAGTGACCTAGGCAAAGTTGTATGGCGCTGAGGACCCTGAAAAATCTGGTTAGTGTAGTTTAGACAGGGTAGGTTTTTGGGTCGGCCGAACCCCCTTATTTTGGGTTTTGGCCTCATCAAGAAGCTACACCTAGGCAAACTGCCTAGGGTGAAAGTGCGAAGACCAATCGAATAGTAAGACAAGTTTTGACCGATCGCCCTAGGCAAGCTTGTATGAAGAAAGGGACCCTAAGGGTCATATGGAAATACATGAAAAATCGGCTAAGTCCCAAAATTGGGATGTCAGAACTACACTAAAAAGTTACCACATCAAGCAAGGCAAACTACCTAGGTGAACCCTAGCAAGAAACACGGACCAAGTCAGATGGCCTAAGTCAAGAGTGCAAGTGACCTAGGCAAAGTTGTATGACGGTGAGGACCCTGAAAAATCTGGTTAGTGTAGTTTAGACAGGGGAGGTTTTTGGGTCGGCTGAACCTCCTTATTTTGGGTTTTGACCTCCTCAAGAAGCTACACCTAGGCAAACTGCCTAGGGTGAAAGTGCGAAGACCAATCGAATAGTAAGACAAGTTTTGACCGATCGCCCTAGGCAAGCTTGTATGAAGAAAGGGACCCTATGGGTCATATGGAAATACATGAAAAATCGGCTAAGTCCCAAAATTGGGATGTCAGAACTACACTAAAAAGTTACCACATCAAGCAAGGCAAACTACCTAGGTGAACCCTAGCAAGAAACACGGACCAAGTCAGATGGCCTAAGTCAAGAGTGCAAGTGACCTAGGCAAAGTTGTATGACGGTGAGGACCCTGAAAAATCTGGTTAGTGTAGTTTAGACAGGGGAGGTTTTTGGGTCGGCTGAACCTCCTTATTTTGGGTTTTGACCTCCTCAAGAAGCTACACCTAGGCAAACTGCCTAGGGTGAAAGTGCGAAGACCAATCGAATAGTAAGACAAGTTTTGACCGATCGCCCTAGGCAAGCTTGTATGAAGAAAGGGACCCTATGGGTCATATGGAAATACATGAAAAATCGGCTAAGTCCCAAAATTGGGATGTCTGAACTACACTAAAAAGTTACCACAGCAAGCAAGGCAAAGTACCTAGGTGAACCCTAGGAAGAAACACGGACCAAGTCAGATGGCCTAAGTCAAGAGTACAAGTGACCTAGGCAAAGTTGTATGGCGCTGAGGACCCTGAAAAATCGGGTTAGTGTAGTTCAGACAGGGGAGGTTTCTGGGTCGGCTGAACCTCCTTATTTCGGGTTTTGGCCTCCTCAAGAAGACAGACCTAGGCAAAGTGCCTAGGGTGAAAGTGCGAAGACCAATCGAATAGTAAGACAAGTTTTGACCGATCGCCCTAGGCAAGCTTGTATGAAGAAAGGGACCCTATGGGTCATATGGAAATATACGAAAAATCGGCTAAGTCCCGAAATTGGGATGTCTGAACTACACTAAAAAGTTACCACATCAAGCAAGGCAAAGTACCTAGGTGAACCCTAGGAAGAAACACGGACCAAGTCAGATGGCCTAAGTCAAGAGTACAAGTGACCTAGGCAAAGTTGTATGGCGCTAAGGACCATGAAAAATCGGGTTAGTGTAGTTAAGACAGGGGAGGTTTCAGGGTCGGCTGGACCTCCTTATTTCGGGTTTTGGCCTCCTCAAGAAGACAGACCTAGGCGAACTGCCTAGGGTGAAAGTGCGAAGACCAATCGAATAGTAAGACAAGTTTTGACCGATCGCCCTAGGCAAGCTTGTATGAAGAAAGGGACCCTATGGGTCATATGGAAATACATGAAAAATCGGCTAAGTCCCAAAATTAGGATGTCTGAACTACACTAAAAAGTTACCACATCAAGCAAGGCAAAGTACCTAGGTGAACCCTAGGAAGAAACACGGACCAAGTCGGATGGCCTAAGTCAAGAGTACAAGTGACCTAGGCAAAGTTGTATGGCGCTGAGGACCCTGAAAAATCGGGTTAGTGTAGTTCAGACAGGGGAGGTTTCAGGGTCGGCCGAACCTCCTTATTTCGGGTTTTGGCCTCCTCAAGAAGACAGACCTAGGCGAACTGCCTAGGGTGAAAGTGCGAAGACCAATCGAATAGTAAGACAAGTTTTGACCGATCGCCCTAGGCAAGCTTGTATGAAGAAAGGGACCCTATGGGTCATATGGAAATATACGAAAAATCGGCTAAGTCCCAAAATTGGGATGTCAGAACTACACTATAAAGTTACCACATTAGCAAGGCAGACTTGTATGAAGAACGGGACCCTGGTGAATGTAGCAAATATCCCAAACCGAACATGAATATTATACACACAAGAGTACGAACATAAAGGAACACGGACCAAGCGTACCGAGAGAATCGGTACTATAGAACCCTCGTGGTTCTACACAAAGACTTTATGTTAGGGGTTCAAGCCCCATAGTACTCAAACGGTGACAGTAGCAAATATCCCAAAACGAACGTGAATCTTATTCACAAGAGTACGAACATAAAGGAACACGGACCAAGCGTACCGAGAGAATCGGTACTATAGAGCCCTCGTGGTTCTACACAAAGACTTTATGTTCGGGGTTCACACCCCAAATCGAACGTGGAATTTACTTTCTGATGGTCATGCGGTCGTCCAAAGGGGTCTAGTATCCTGGGATGACAAGCATCACGGGCACAGCTCGTATCAAAACAGTCGAAGAGGCCCGCGAAAGCTTGCTTTCCATGGCTATGCGATGCACAAATTGAGTTTACTCACCGTAGTATAAAACGAACGAACCGAACCTATCCGAGTAGGGATAATGGGCGCAGTAACATACTTCTGTGACCCAGCGAGAGTTGAACGAGGTGACATGAACTGTCAGTGGCTTATATCAGATGGGATACATACATGAGATTGCTTTCAAATCTACACTCGAAAACCTAACCAAGTAAAAGCGAACGTGGGGAGGATTCGAAACTGGTAACGAAATCTTAAGCTGGAAAGAGTCATCACTATGGATACATATTATGCGAAACCAATCAAGTGCTCAGTACTGATCCAAAACCTAAGAGCACTAGTGAACACCTTATTCTCACCCTAGTTCACATCCAAGTGATCGACCACGTGTGTGAAGCAAAGACCAATCGAATTCCTCAATGAACCGAACACTATGAACAAATGGCCAAAAACGTTATAACTATCCAAACATCCTACTATCTAGCGAAAGTCATCACGATGGAACCATACAATGATCTTAACCTATAGCGCTCACCTATTCCTACCCAGAGTGCAAGTGAACAGATTGCCCACCCTTACCAGTTCACAACCACGTGATCGACTAACATACCGAGGTTACCACAAGTCAAAGTTATACGTTTACAAGCGCAAGACCAATCGAAAACCCCGAAAGCAATCTCGACCCAAAATGTATTATCCGTGAGTGTAGTCGAGTCTCGTACTCGTCATCTGTAATCGTCGGATAGAATATCCAGTACACGGTTGTCTTTCCAAATGAAATCTACATACAGAACTCGCTCTTGGCAAATGGGTGGCATTGGCGCAATCAGGAGCGAGTTCCCGTCCGGGTGCCAAGTGATTGGCAAATGTCTGGGGGAAAGCAACCATATGTTGATTTGTCTGTTAGTGTACTGGGTGTTTGAGGTATGTAGTATCCACGCTTGGTTGGGTGTGTCAGAGGACCGTGAATGCGTTCGCAACCCCAATTGGGGTACATCGGGAATGATTTTGTGGAACCGATGTGCCCGGCACACACTAAGTTTTGTTGCAAGTTAATAGTGTGCCATGTCCGGGGGGGTTGTGATTAAACTCTGGTGAATTGCGTACTGTGGTGATTGGGGTATGAAAGCCCCGCAGTTGCAATGATCGGACGCGCCTAGCGTGTCCTTTAGTTGATGGTAGGGAAATGAAGGCCCTTGTCAGCTCACCTAAGTATTCATGGAAGTTTGGCATAAGGTCGCTGTGGTAGGGGTATGAAGGCCCCGTCAGCGCATGCACAATCGGGCGCACGAGCGCTTAGCGGAGTCGAATGCCGCTCAAGTGCCTGTCCGGTGCATCGGGTGTGTGTGTGATACGAGGGCAATGAGGTTCGCACGGGGGCTCGCCTCCCGTGTGCTACCGGACTTGACAACATATAGAACGTGGTGTTTGCTCCTCCGGGTGCAATGGGACAATGAACATTCGAACGCAAAGTCGGAATTCTGGTTGATCCTACCAGTAATATACGCTCGTCTCAAAGGTTAAGCCATGCATGTCTAAGTACAAACAGATTTAATGTGAAACCGCATAAGGCTCAGTATAACAGCTATAATTTACGAGATCATCAACCTAGTTACTTGGATAACTGTGGAAAATCTAGAGCTAATACATGCAACATGCCAGGACCCTCGCGGGAACTGGTGCACTTATTAGTCAAACCAATCGCGGGTTCTCCGTGTCATTGAGTTGAAGTCTGGATAATGATGCTGATCGTATGGTCTCGCACCGACGACAGATCTCGCAAATATCTGCCCTATCAACTATGGATGGTAGTATAGAGGACTACCATGGTTGCAACGGGTAACGGGGAATCAGGGTTCGATTCCGGAGAGGGAGCCTGAGAAATGGCTACCACATCCAAGGAAGGCAGCAGGCGCGTAAATTACCCAATCCCGGGACGGGGAGGTAGTGACGAGAAATAACAATATGAAACTCTTTAATGATGTTTCATAATTGGAATGAGTAGAGCATAAATCCTTCTACGAGGATCAAGTGGAGGGCAAGTCTGGTGCCAGCAGCCGCGGTAATTCCAGCTCCACTAGCGTATATTAAAATTGTTGCGGTTAAAACGTTCGAAGTTGATACTTGTCCAACACAGTCCGGCTCCGCCGACCCGGTCAACCCG
>NW_026689715.1:60000-65000 GCF_943734765.1 Anopheles ziemanni | reverse complement strand
TATAGAAGTCCGAACCTGCGGGTTGAGACTTCGGCACAAGTTGCCATATGATAATTGACGAAACACTATAGAAGTCCGAACCTGCGGGTTGAGACTTAGGCACACGTTGCCTTATACATGACTTCGAACAAATACACAAGTCCGAACCTGCGGGTTGAGACTTAGGCACAAGTTGCCTTATACATGACTTCGAACAAATACACAAGTCCGAACCTGCGGGTTGAGACTTAGGCACAAGTTGCCATATGAAAGTTGACGAAACACTAACAAGTCCGAACCTGCGAGTTGAGACTTAGGCACACGTTGCCTTATACATGACTTCGAACAAATACACAAGTCCGAACTTGCGGGTTGAGACTTAGGCACAAGTTGCCTTATACATACATTGGCCAAATAAACAGAAGTCCGAACCTGCGGGTTGAGACTTAGGCACAAGTTGCCATATTATATTCGATCAAACACTAAGTAGTCCGAACCTGCGGGTTGAGACTCAAGACCGTAACAAGATGTCACTATACAAGTCCGAACCTAAGGGTTGAGACTTAATGCGATCTAGATACCAAGTTGACATCCAATACCTGTTGAGCAAAACCAAAGATTCCCTGTTCTCGAATGATTACACTATATAACAGGGAATCATGAAGAAATCAAGCAAGCGTGAAACAAAGTCATCACTTGGGCATGCTCGATAGCCAACCACATGACCTTAACCTAAGAGAGCATGCAAACCACATGATACCTATAAACGATTAACCCGCCCTAGTTCAATCGTTCACCAAGTGATGACTTCAGTATGGCTAAGAGAAAAACTTTTAAATGGGAAAAACTCTAAGTCCGAACCTCCGGGTTGAGACTTCCGCGTCGGAGGTGGGCGCACCTCCTATCCGAAAGATGATGAATCAGGGGTGTTCGGTCAGCAATGGTCGGATGCCCCGTCGTAGTCCAACTATGACAATCAAAGTCAAGACCTCCGGGTTGAGACTTTCCGCGAGTACAAGCATAAAGGAACACGGACCAAGCCGTACCGAGAGAATCGGTACTAGAGCCCTCGTGGTTCTACATTGAGAGAGCCCTCGTGGTTCTCATTAGGGGCTTTATGCAAGTCGTACTCAATACTGTGGTGTGAAGTATAAAGTATAGTCCTCGCCTGGTCCACGCTGCTTCGGCGGTCCTGGGTAAGATAGTTAATTCTAGCTTGCCCTATAGTGGAATGAGGACACTTAATGCTTCGTCTTTTAGCGGCGGCTAGACTCCTCCTCACGGGGAACGAGTTGACGCGCACAGCGGCGGCTTACGCACTATGGCAATCATGGATGCCTGAAGATTCCGTGAAGTTCTCCCCTGGTCCACGCTGCCTCGGCAGTCCTGGGTAAAATGGAATATTTCCAGCTTGCCCTATAGTGGAAGAGGACTATCCAACAATACAAAGTCAAGACCTCCGGGTTGAGACTTTCCGCGTCGGTGGTGTCGCGCACCGCCTATCCGAAAGATGGTGTAACAGGGGTGTTCGATCAGCAATGGTCGGATGCCCCGTCATAGTCCAACTATGACAACCAAAGTCAAGACCTCCGGGTTGAGACTTTCCGCGTCCGGAGGTACGCGTACCGCCTACCCGAAAGATGGTGTGCTTCTGGGGTATTCGATGAGTCGGATACCCCGTCGTAGTCCAACTATGACAATCAAAGTCAAGACCTCCGGGTTGAGACTTCCGCGTCCGGAGGTACGCGTACCGCCTACCCGAAAGATGGTGTGCTTCTGGGGTATTCGATGAGTCGGATACCCCGTCGTAGTCCAACTATGACAATCAAAGTCAAGACCTCCGGGTTGAGACTTCCGCGTCCGGAGGTACGCGTACCGCCTACCCGAAAGATGGTGAATCAGGGGTGTTCGATCAGCAATGGTCGGATGCCCCGTCGTAGTCCAACTATGACAATCAAAGTCAAGACCTCCGGGTTGAGACTTTCTGCGAGTACATGCATAAAGGAACACGGACCAAGCCGTACCGAGAGAATCGGTACTAGAGCCCTCGTGGTTCTACATTGAGAGAGCCCTCGTGGTTCTCATTAGGGGCTTTATGCAAGAAGTACTCAATACTGTGGTGTGAAGTATAAAGTATAGAGTCCTCCACTGGTCCACGCTGCTCCGGCGGTCCTGGGTAAGATAGTTAGTTCTAGCTTGCCCTATGTGGAAGAGGACTCAATACCCTACCTGTTGAGCTTGAAACAAAGTCATCACTTGGGCATGCTCATATTGCCATACACAATTACATTATATTCGAATGAGCATGCAAGCGACCCTATATAGACCGAACCAAAACGATAGATACCGCCGTAGTTCACCCCCACCAAGTGATGACTTCAGTATGGCTAGTGTGTGAAGTATAAAGTATAGTCCTCCCCTGGTCCACACTGCTTCGGCGGTCCTGGGTAAGATAGTTAGTTCTAGCTTGCCCTATGTGGAAGAGGACACCATACTTAATACTGTGGTGTAATGAACAAAGTATAGTCCTCCACTGGTCCACGCTGCTTTGCAGTCCTGGGTAAGATAGTTAGTTCTAGCTTGCCCTATGTGGAAGAGGGCATACAAGACAAAGTATAGTTCTCCCCTGGTCCACGCTGCTCCGGCGGTCCTGGGTAAGATAGTTAATTCTAGCTTGCCCTATGTGGAAGAGGACTCAATACCCTACCTGTTGAGCTTGAAACAAAGTCATCACTTGGGCATGCTCTATAGCCAATCACATGACATTAACCTAAGAGAGCATGCAGCGTATTATCCCAATGCAAAGTAAACGATAGACTCGCCCTAGTTCAGTGCTTCAACCAAGTGATGACTTCAATTTGGCTAGTGTGTGAAGTATAAAGTATAGTCCTCCCCTGGTCCACACTGCTTCGGCGGTCCTGGGTAAGATAGTTAATTCTAGCTTGCCCTATGTGGAAGAGGACACCATACTTAATACTGTGGTGTAATGAACAAAGTATAGTCCTCCACTGGTCCACGCTGCTCCGGCGGTCCTGGGTAAGATAGTTCATTCTAGCTTGCCCTATGTGGAAGAGGGCATACAAGACAAAGTATAGTTCTCCCCTGGTCCACGCTGCTTCGGCGGTCCTGGGTAAGATAGTTAATTCTAGCTTGCCCTATGTGGAAGAGAGCATACATGAACCAAGAACGAAGGTTATGATCGAGGAATGATTCGACAACTAACCGATGGTATGAAATGTGAAGAATTCAAGCAAGCACACAATCAAGTCATCACTTGGGCATGCTCGATAGCCAACCCTATGACATTAACCTAGTAGAGCATGCGAAAACCAATATATATGTAAACGATGCCCCTCCCTAGTTCAGCGCTTCAACCAAGTGATGACTTCAGAATGGCTAAATCAAATCGGTTCAAAACATACCATCGGTACCCTATTGAAACACACAAGTCGATATCAAACCTCATGATTGTGTAGTCCTCCACTGGTCCACGCCGCTTCGGCCGTCCTGGGTAAAATGGAACATTCCAGCTTGCCCTATGTGGAAGAGGGCACATTACTCAATACTGTGGTGTGAAGTATAAAGTTCAGTTCTCCCCTGGTCCACGCTGCTTCGGCGGTCCTGGGTAAGATAGTTCATTCTAGCTTGCCCTATGTGGAAGAGGACACTTCATACTTCGTCTCTAAGCGGCGGCTTGACTCCTCCCTACGGGGAACGGGTTTACGCGCACAGCGGCGGCTTACGCACTATGGCAGTCATGGATGCCTTACGTTTCTATGAAAAGTGTGTTCCTCCCCTGGTCCACGCTGCTTCGGCAGTCCTGGGTAAGATAGTTAGTTCTAGCTTGCCCTATGTGGAAGAGGACACGTAGACTTACTGTGGTGTGAAGTATAAAGTTCAGTTCTCCCCTGGTCCACGCCGCTTCGGCCGTCCTGGGTAAAATGGATTCATCCAGCTTGCCCTATGTGGAATGAGGACACTTTATGCTTCGTCTCTAAGCGGCGGCTTGCTCCTCCCTACGGGGAACGGGTATACGCGCACAGCGGCGGCTTACGTTATGGCAGTCATGGATGCCTTACGTTTCCATGAAAAGTGTGTTCCTCCCCTGGTCCACGCTGCTTCGGCAGTCCTGGGTAAGATAGTTAGTTCTAGCTTGCCCTATGTGGAAGAGGACACGTAGACTTACTGTGGTGTGAAGTATAAGGTTCAGTTCTCCCCTGGTCCACGCCGCTTCGGCCGTCCTGGGTAAAATGGATTCATCCAGCTTGCCCTATGTGGAATGAGGACACTTTATGCTTCGTCTCTAAGCGGCGGCTTGCTCCTCCCTACGGGGAACGGGTATACGCGCACAGCGGCGGCTTACGCAAGTTAGTCACCCTCGGCAGTGGATCACTCGGCTCATGGATCGATGAAGACCGCAGCTAACTGCGCGTCATAATGTGAACTGCAGGACACATGAACATTGATAAGTTGAACGCATATTGCACGTCGTGGGAACCTACCATGATGTACAGATGACTGAGCGCTTATATTTGAGAAATGTATCGCATACATTTAACTACGCCGTGACACCCGTCACGAGACGTGCACCATGATGTTAACTAGGGTCGCGACGACCCGCTAGCATTAAAGAACCCGTGGTTTACAATATACTGGCATTGGAATTCGAAGTATTTAGAGCGTCGTGTTCCCGCGTGAGGCGGAAGTACGAGGAGAAGGCGTGCTTGTGGTGTCTGTGGTGGTGTTTACTGATGTCTAGCTTCAGCTTATTTATTTATTTAAATAGAAGCGAAGATGTCAAAGTAGCGTCGAAGCAGCAGCGAATAGCACAAATGATTCAAGTATGGAAGTTGACCAAAGGAACACAAACAAACTAGCGTATGGGCAAAGGAAGGTATCAGTGAGTTAAACCACACGCGGGCTAACAGCCCGTTAACCGAGTCCAACGGTACATATTGGACATTGAAACAAAGTAGTCGCAAGCCAGATGTGACGATAACAACCGCAAGGTACATAAGCCT
>NW_026689715.1:27500-55000 GCF_943734765.1 Anopheles ziemanni | reverse complement strand
TTGCATGGTTAGCAAGCGTTGTGATACAATGGCCCTACCGGGCAAACACTTTGGGTTCGCAAGGACTTGGAGTGCCGGGACGGGTTGGCGGATCCAACACTCTGGGTACCTCCGGGTACTTGGGGTTGGTTGAGGACTTGGTGAACAAACACTTGATATACACTCTTCGGATGTACTTCGGGTATCGCCTGTTGTCCGAGACCACTTGCATGGTTAGCAAGCGTTGTGGTCTAATGGCCCTACCGGGCAAACACTTTGGGTTCGCGAGGACTTAGAGTGCTGGTAGTGGTTGGCGGACCCAACACTCTGGGTACCTCCGGGTACTTGGGGTTGGTTGAGGACTTGGTGAGCAAACACTTGATATACACTCTTCGGATGTACTTCGGGTATCGCCTGTTGTCCGAGACCACTTGCATGGTTAGCAAGCGTTGTGGTCTAATGGCCCTACCGGGCAAACACTTTATGTTCGCGAGGACTTGGAGTGCTGGTAGTGGTTGGCGGACCCAACACTCTGGGTACCTCCGGGTACTTGGGGTTGGTTGAGAACTTGGTGAAGATACCCCTGTCACCTTGTTCGAGGCCACTTGCATGGTCGCAAGCGTTGTGATACAATGGCCCTACCGGGCAAACACTTTGGGTTCGAAAGGACTTGGAGTGCCGGGACGGGTTGGCGGATCCAACACTCTGGGTACCTCCGGGTACTTGGGGTTGGTTGAGGACTTGGTGAGCAAACACTTGATATACGTTCTTCGGATGTACTTCGGGTGTCACCTGTTGTCCGAGGCCACTTGCATGGTCAACGGTTGAGGTGGTGATGGCGGGTCGGTGCTGTAGGGTGCCGGCCTGTTGGCTGCCTTGGCCGGGTTGGTTGGTTAACACTTGATTGGGCTTGCACCCGAGGGTAATGGCACTTGAAGGTGGGTACTGGCCGGCTGACCTGGTGTGATGGTTGGTTGGTGAACACTTGGCGGTACTTGCACTTGGCTGTGCTTGAACTTGAAGGTGGGATCCGGCTGGCCTAGGCCATTGGTGGTTGGTTGGTGGGTTAGCCCTTAGCTGGGCTGGCTGGCTGGCTGGCCATCGGTGGTGTGGTGTGGTGTGGTGTGTGGAGTCGAGCGTCGCGCGCCGTTGCCTTCTTCGGAGTGTTGTTGGTACGTAAGTGCTTGCAGTGCAAAGAGGTTGGTGATGGAGTGACATTGCCTTCACCATGGAGTTGCGGGTACTTAGGTACTTGCAAGGAGATGGTGGTATGGTGGTGTTGCGTGTGTGGTGTTCGATTAGAAAGATATAATTTCTAAGTCCGGATTAGTGCTGTCAGTGGGGCCGCCGCTAACAGGTCCTGCACGGCCACCGTGGGGCTTGACTTGGCGCTATTCCGGACTTGGGGCGATCACGATGTCCCCGTGCGGGACTTAGAAGATGGAAGAACACAAGTACCCTTATCCCATGACTTGTGAGCGATTGGCATACGTTACCACATGAAGAGAAAAATTGGCTAAGTCCCGGATCCATATTATTTGAACAGAAAAATCGGCTAAGTCCCGGATCCATATTTATGAAGGGAAAAATCGGCTAAGTCCCGGATCCATATTATATGAAGAGAAAAATCGGCTAAGTCCCGGATCCATATTATATGAAGAGAAAAATCGGCTAAGTCCAGGATCCATATATAATAACCTAATAATCGGATAAGTCCAGGATCCATATTATATGAAGAGAAAAATCGGCTAAGTCCAGGATCCATATATAATAACCTAATAATCGGCTAAGTCCAGGATCCATATTATATGATGAGAAAAATCGGCTAAGTCCGAGATTGGGTCTGTCAGAAATACACTATCAAGTTACCACACAATCAAGCAAGATGGCCATATGATGGATCCATATGATATGAAGAGAAAAATCGGCTAAGTCCGAGATTGGGTCGGTCGGAAATACACTATCAAGTTACCACACAAGCAAGCAAGATGGCCTAGTGATGGATCCATATGATATGAAGAGAAAAATCGGCTAAGTCCCAGATTGGGTCTGTCTGAAATACACTTCCAAGTTACCACACAAGCAAGCAAGATGGCCTAGTGATGGATCCATATGATATGAAGAGAAAAATCGGCTAAGTCCGAGATTGGGTCTGTCAGAAATACACTATCAAGTTACCACACAAGCAAGCAAGATGGCCTAAGGATGGATCCATATGATATGAAGAGAAAAATCGGCTAAGTCCGAGATTGGGTCTGTCAGAAATACACTATCAAGTTACCACACAAGCAAGCAACATGGCCTAGTGATGGATCCATATAATATGAAGAGAAAAATCGGCTAAGTCCGAGATTGGGTCTGTCAGAAATACACTTCCAAGTTACTACACAAGCAAGCAAGATGGCCTAGTGATGGATCCATATGATATGAAGAGAAAAATCGGCTAAGTCCGAGATTGGGTCTGTCAGACATACACTATCAAGTTACCACACAAGCAAGCAAGATGGCCTAGTGATGGATCCATATAATATGAAGAGAAAAATCGGCTAAGTCCGAGATTGGGTCTGTCAGAAATACACTTCCAAGTTACCACACAAGCAAGCAAGATGGCCTAGTGATGGATCCATATAATATGAAGAGAAAAATCGGCTAAGTCCCAGATTGGGTCTGTCTGAAATACACTTCCAAGTTACCACACAAGCAAGCAAGATGGCCTAGTGATGGATCCATATGATATGAAGAGAAAAATCGGCTAAGTCCGAGATTGGGTCTGTCAGAAATACACTATCAAGTTACCACACAAGCAAGCAAGATGGCCTAAGGATGGATCCATATGATATGAAGAGAAAAATCGGCTAAGTCCGAGATTGGGTCTGTCAGAAATACACTATCAAGTTACCACACAAGCAAGCAACATGGCCTAGTGATGGATCCATATAATATGAAGAGAAAAATCGGCTAAGTCCGAGATTGGGTCTGTCAGAAATACACTTCCAAGTTACCACACAAGCAAGCAAGATGGCCTAGTGATGGATCCATATGATATGAAGAGAAAAATCGGCTAAGTCCGAGATTGGGTCTGTCAGACATACACTATCAAGTTACCACACAAGCAAGCAAGATGGCCTAGTGATGGATCCATATAATATGAAGAGAAAAATCGGCTAAGTCCGAGATTGGGTCTGTCAGAAATACACTTCCAAGTTACCACACAAGCAAGCAAGATGGCCTACTGATGGATCCATATGATATGAAGAGAAAAATCGGCTAAGTCCGAGATTGGGTCTGTCAGACATACACTATCAAGTTACCACACAAGCAAGCAAGATGGCCTAGTGATGGATCCATATAATATGAAGAGAAAAATCGGCTAAGTCCCAGATTGGGTCTGTCAGAAATACACTTCAAAGTTACCACACAAGCAAGCAAGATGGCCTAAGGATGGATCCATATAATATGAAGAGAAAAATCGGCTAAGTCCGAGATTGGGTCTGTCAGAAATACACTTCCAAGTTACCACACAAGCAAGCAAGATGGCCTTTTGATGGATCCATATGATATGAAGAGAAAAATCGGCTAAGTCCCAGATTGGGTCTGTCAGAAATACACTATCAAGTTACCACACAAGCAAGCAAGATGGCCTAGTGATGGATCCATATAATATGAAGAGAAAAATCGGCTAAGTCCAAGATTGGGTCTGTCAGAAATACACTATCAAGTTACCACACAAGCAAGCAAGATGGCCTAGTGATGGATCCATATTATATGAAGAGAAAAATCGGCTAAGTCCGAGATTGGGTCGGTCGGAAATACACTATCAAGTTACCACACAAGCAAGCAAGATGGCCTAGTAATGGATCCATATCATATGAAGAGAAAAATCGGCTAAGTCCCAGATTGGGTCTGTCAGAAATACACTTCCAAGTTACCACACAAGCAAGCAAGATGGCCTATTGAAGGATCCATATAATATGAAGAGAAAAATCGGCTAAGTCCGAGATTGGGTCTGTCAGAAATACACTTCCAAGTTACCACACAAGCAAGCAAGATGGCCTAGTGATGGATCCATATAATATGAAGAGAAAAATCGGCTAAGTCCGAGATTGGGTCTGTCAGAAATACACTTCCAAGTTACCACACAAGCAAGCAAGATGGCCTAGTGAAGGATCCATATGACATGAAGAGAAAAATTGGCTAAGTCCGAGATTGGGTCTGTCGGAAATACACTATCAAGTTACCACATGAGCAAGCAAGTTACCACATGGAGAGAAAGCCGGCAAAGTCCGGGAATGTTACCACATGAACTGGAAATTGGGCAAAAACCTACCTTCACAGGCAACGTGAATAACTAAGGCTGTAGACATCGGATCGACAAGCCAAAGACTGATATGGAAAGGAAATGAGTAGTACTAGCTTTCCTGAGAGTTGCAGAGCTTAGACTGCATATGAACGAAAGTTATTAAGCGTCAAAGTCAGAGAAGTTACCCAAAGGAACACAAGTTCCAACTTAGAGCATGTATACCGCCTAGACGGTAAGAGGTACGGCCAGGCTGAGGAATAAGGAAATGTTGGCCAACATGTTCCCTAACTATCCCCCGAAGACCGCAAAGCAATCCAACATCAACCAAGAAAGTTATAGCCCGATCAAGGAAACACCTACTTTGCACCGATATTGCACCAAATACATGTACCAAGCACCTTCGGTTGCATACCTGCAGGGGCTTACCATAGTAGGCCATGGAAGACCGATATACCGAACATAATCACTTTCTATCTCCTCGGGTGTTTGAGATAGCGCTTTGCGGTAAAAGAACGAAAGTTAGACCATGTCTTGGTGCATCTTTTTGCTCAAGAACACAAGACCCTATCTACCAAGGCAAGAAAGTTGTGTGGGGACAAAATGTCCAAAAGTGCCCAAAGTGGCACACTTGAACCATATATTCGAGAAAAACACGAGTGTGGGCCCGAGCTAGCAAGTTGAAATGTTCTGACCGTCAGTAGCCCTAGTTGAGGTGCACTTATCATTATATGAGGCCAACGTGCCAGCTAGTCTCTAAAGGGGCGATATGGGTGTTCCAAGGTTTGTACCCAATTGAGGAAAAAACAGGGTAAGGTACGGTGTACCGCGAATAACTCGGGCTATAGATGTCCGATCGATGAGTTTGGCATATGTATGGAAAGGTCTCGACGAGACCTAACTACCCTGAAAGTATGAAGGCAAAGACTTGAATGACCGGGAAGTTATTAAGTGCACAAGTGGTAAAGTTGCACCAAAGTCCATGTTACCCGAAGTGGTACATGAACACCCAATATTCGACCAAAACACAAGTTTAGAGACGAGCTAGCGAGCTACATTGTTCAGACCGTCAGTAGCCCGCATCAAGACACGCATTTAATTATACGGGGCCTAGCCGCTAGCTCGACTCGAAGTCGGTCATATGGTTGGTTGATGGTTTGGACCGACCACGTGGTGTACCAAGGTGATGTACCTTTCATGAATTAAAACTCTGGCTGTATGGCACTGAGCGACAAGCTAAGGTGTGATTTGGAATAGTCTTGAGTGGGACTATTTAGGAAAAATGCGAACAAAAAATCACAAAGTCCTTGGGCGAAGCTATTAGCGAAACATAGAGCAAATTGGTACCAAAAACTATGGAAATGGGACTTGAGTCAAAAATAACCGCAAGTTGGAGAAGAGATAGCAAGCTTGCGTAAAACATTTATATTTTGGACATGGTATGACCAACAAAAAAGTATATGGGGCCAAGGCGCTGGCTGGCCTCCAAAGTGGAGATATGGGCGATTCAAAGTTTGTACCCAAGTACGAACAAGTATGGAAAAAACAGGGTAAGGTACCAAGTACCATGAATAACTTCGGCTGTAGGTGGCCGAGCGAGGCAAACCGCATATCGTTGGAAAGGTCTCGAGGTGACCTATCTACCCTGAAAGTTTCATGAGCCTAAGTTGAAAGACCACGGAGATATTAGGTGATGATGGTCCAATTCGGGGACCAAGTCGCAGGAAATGGCACTTGACGAAAATCACCCTTGGAAGGTGAATACCGGCTTACCGGTAAGAGATAGCGACTTGGCGTAGAATATTCATAAGTTGGGCGTGAATAGACGCAACTTTCATTATATGGGGGCAACCCGGTCAGGGTGCTCCAAGTCGGTCGTTTGGTCGGTTTATGGTTTGGGCCGACCACGTAGTGTACCAAGGTGAGGTACCTTTCATGAATTATAACTCGGTCAGTTTGCCACCGAGCGGAAAGTTCCGGTGTGATTTGGAATGGTCTTGAGTGGGACTATCAAGGAAAAATACAAATTGAAAATCAGCTTGTCCAGGGCCGAAGCTATTAGTGAAACATATAGCAAAATGGGTCCGAAAACGAATGAAATGGGACTTGGACCAAGAATAACGGCAAGTTGGAGAAGAGATAGCAAGTTGGCGTAGAACAATTATATTTAGTGCATGGTATGACCAACAAAAAAGTATATGGGGTCAAGGTGCTGGCTGGCCTCTAAAGTGGAGATATGGGCGATACAACGTATGTACCCAAGTATGGCAAAAACTGGTAGAGGTACCTTTCATGAATTACTGCTCAGGCTGTATGGCACTTAGCGGGACGCTTGGCTCTGGTATGGAATAGTCTTGAGTGGGACTATCAAGGAAAAATACGAACAAAAAATCACCATGTCCACGGATGAAGGTATTAGCGAAACTTAGTGCGAAATAGCGACCAAGTCGCTGGAAATGGCCCTTGGACCAAGTATACCGTCAAGGCGGTACGAGATAGCGAGTTGACGTGGAACATTTATAAGTTTGCCTACACGAGACGAAAGTTTAGTTATATGGGGCCAACCCGCTCAGGGTTGTCCAAGTCGGTCATATGGCTGATCGAAATTTTCGACCAAGTACTGAGAAAACAGGGTAAGGTACCGTGTACCTCGAATAACTTCGGCTGTAAATGTCCGAGCGAAGCAAACGGCATAGCGTTGGAAAGGTCTTGAGGTGCTCTAGGCACCCTGAAAGTATGAGAAGGCTACCTGGAAAACTCGTGGAGATATTAGAGAAACATAGGGCCCAAAAGATACCAAGTCGCAGGAAATGGGCCCTCCATGAACACCCTAAAATCCCAATTACGGCTAAGTTGCAGGCCAGCTAGCGAAGTTAAATGTTCTAGGCATAACTAGAACACGTTAATGCGCAACTTTTTGAATCAGAACTTTTTTCGATATCTGGCCTCCAAAGGGGGGATATGGGCGATCCAAGGATTTTGCCAAGTTTCGGTACTTTTTACGGTATCGCTCATAGCTCCGGCTGTACGCAAGCAAATGGCTACCTAAGATATGATTTGGAAAGGTAAAGAGTAGTACTAACTTACGTTAGAACACAGCGAAGCGCTATCGGTTCATGGCAAGGCCGATATAAGCAGTCAAAGATGAAAAATGTTGACAAAATGAACAAAAATTACCTTGGTACGCGAATAGCGGCCAGGGATGAAGAGGTACGAAGGTGGTGTAGAACAATCATAATTAGGGCTTGGTACGCTCTAAAAGTTTGCCGAAGACCGCAAAGCGCTCACACCCATAGAAAGTGGCCATTTGGGCCGAACAGTGCGTGCAAAGAGGTGAAAATGCAAAAATTGCACTTTGTGGGGCGATTTGCGGGGGGAAGGAGGGGTCAGAGGGCAAAATGTCCCTTGACCAAAAAGTCTTATCTCGTCGAGATCTACAACATTGCCGAAGACCGCAAAGCGCTAGCTCGCAATCGAAAAATCGAGAATTTGAAAATTTTCTAAGTCTTGGGCTCCCTAAGGAAAAGTTTCAAAAATCACGTTTGTCCCCAATTTTGAAGGGGAAGGAGTCGGTTCCGGGGCATGGTGTCTTCGGCAAAAAGTCTTATCTTTTTGCGTACTTTCGACTAGTTCAATAAAAATTTTTGACCCAAAAATTGTTCGGCGGACCCCTAGGTCGAAAAACCCGAAAAAAGTCGAAAAAAGTCGAAAATGTCGAAAAATGAGAAAACCTCATATTCGGACTCTACACGAGCCCCAGATATTGAAAAGTGAAATCCGCGGTCGATTTGGAACAAAAAATTGACCTAGGCAAAGTTGTATGGAGGTAGGGACCCCTGAGAAAAAAGTTTGGTCCCGAGGCTCCTTGGACCACCAAGTCCCTAGGTCGGACCAAAATCGGAAAAAATCCGACCAAAGTCGAAAGTGTCGAAAATTTTAAAAAACCCCTTTTGGGGCCCTATGGCCTCCCTAGATAATGAAAAGTGAGGTCCGCGGCCGATCCGGAAGAAAAACTTGACCTAGGCAAACTTGTATGACGGTGGGGACCCAAAAAAATTTCGATGAGTGTAGTTTAGACAGGCCGGAAAATGTATCGGTGGTCCGTATCAAGGGACGTCTTTTAGTTCTATGGGGTGGTGGTCGTCGAACAAAGTCGCCTAGGTCGACCACCAGAAAGACCAGTCGTGTTGTAATGGATGTTTTGGCCACTTTACTAGGGAAACCTAGTAGGTCGAAGCAAATTTGGGGTTCGAGATGAGTTGGTGAAAGTTGGTCCAACCTAGGTGTGCTTGGTGGAGGTTGACCATGAAAGTAGAGCATGATGGGAATGACCATAACTTTGGTTCTAGATGTCGGATCGGTACACTTGAGGCAGTTTTGGAAAGGTGAAGGCCTGCTCTAGCTATGTTTCCTACCAAGCTAAGCGCCTACTAGTGACCCGGAGGAGGTATTAAGGGTCAAAGGCAAAAAGGGGTACCCTAAAGTGCATGTGACCAAGAAAATGGGAAAAACGGTATCGCCTATAGCTCAGGCTGTATGGCTCGGATCGGAAAGCTTGGATATGCGTTGGAAAGGTCTTGACGAGCGCTAGCTATGTGTCCTACCAAGCGAAGCGCTAGGTGTTGAGCAAGTCGGTCATATTAGAGGGCAAAGGTGAAAAATGGTGGTTTAGAGGCGAAAATTCACCTTATGATCGAAAATAGCGGGCGAACGATAAGAGCTACGAACACGGCGTAGAACAATCATAAGTACGTTACCACAAGACCTAACTTTGGCCAATATAGAGCGAGAAGATCGGAGGTACCCATCAGGGTGATATGGCTGGTTCAAAGTTGGACCAAAACGAGACTTGAGAAATGGATTGAAACACGGTATCGCGAATAACTCAGGCTGTATGGAACGGATCGACAAGCTTAGATCAGTGTTGGAAAGGTCGAACCGAGCGCTAACTATAATCCCAAACAACCGAAGCGCTAAGTGTTGAGCAAAACTGAGTTATTAAGCGACAAAGTGGAAAAATAATACCAAAATGGCCAAAAATCACACAAGACCAAGAATACCGAGCAAGCGGTAAGAGATAGCGGGTTGACGTAGAATACTTATAAGTTTGCCTCTACGAGACCCAAAAGTCGTCCATAGAAAGCGAGAAGATCGGACCACTCTGGAAGGGTGATACGAGTGGTCAAAAATTAGCAAAAATGAAACATGGCTAAAATGGATTTGACTTGTGCACCATGTAGCTCCGGCTGTATGGCATGGATTGTAGAGCTAGGATATGTTTTGGAAAGGTAACACCCAGCGCTAGATACGACTAGAAGAAAGCAAAGCGCTAACTAGCATGATTTGGAAGTTATTAAGTGTCAAAGTCGAAAAATGTTACCAAAATTGAAACTCGAGTACATTGGGCCAAAAAGTACAAGTTGTGAAATTTGGACTTACGAGTAAAATACCGAGCAGGCGGTAAGAGATAGAGACTTGGTGTAGAACAATTATATGTTGGGCATGTTATAACCTATATTTGGCCCGAACATAGTGACGAGATCGGTGGTACCCAAAAGGGTGGTACAGGTGTTAGATGGTTTTCCCAGAGCATAAGCTCCACATGATATGGAAAACGGGAAACATCATAACTTCGGCTGTATGGCATGGAATGGAACGAACAAGGTATCGATGGAAAGAGAAAAGGTAGCGCTAACTATAATTCCTACCAAGCAAAGCGCTAGCATGTGACCGTTCGGGTGTTATTGTGAGTCAAAGTCAGAAATTGTTACCACGAGAGGCGAAAATCCGACTAAGTCCATGAATACCGGGCTGGCGGTAAGAGATACGGCTTGGCCGTAGAACATTTATAAGTTGGCCAATACAAGACCTAAGTTTCGTCCATAGACGACAAGAAGATCGAAGATACCTGAAGGTGAGATATGGGCGTCCCAAAGTGGGCCTTTGAAAAAGTGACAAACTTCCCTTATAACAGCATACACCAAATATCTCTGGCTCTATGGCACCGAATAAGAAGTTGAGCTCAGCGACAGAAAGGTGATAGTCAGCGCTAAATATCATACGAACAGAGTGAAGCGCTAAAGGGAAAGGATCTTGGTGATATAAGGTGACAAAGTCGAGAAAAGTTGCCTCAAAATCATGAAAAATGTGAAAAAATGGCTAAGTCCCGGGTGCCTTAAGGGCAGGTTAATCGAATGTACCGAGCTGGCGGTACGAGATAGAGACTTGGTGTAGAACAATTATATGTTTGGCATGGCAAGACCTACATTCGGCCAATACAAAGTGAGAAGATCAAAGATACCCGCAAGGGTGATATTGGTGTCCAAAGGAAAAAAGCACTAAGTCAAGAAGTCAGTATGCGATGAAACACGGACCAAGAGTACCAAGCAATTGGTGCAAGTTAGAGCCTTAATGGTTCAAGATAGAGACTTGGTGTAGAACAATTATAAGTTTGGCATAGCAAGACCTACATTTGGTCAATACATGGTGCGAAGATCAAAGATACCCGTAAGGGTGATATTGGTGTCCAAAGGTAAAAAACACTAAGTCTTGGAAAACTTATATGAAGAAAAAGGACCCTGATGGGTCATATGGAATTGATCGAAAAATCGGCTAAGTCCCAAAATGGGGATGTCAGAACTACACTCAAATGTTACCACACCAAGCAAGGCAAACTTATATGAAGGAAAGGACCCTGATGGGTCATATGGTATTTTACGAAAAATCGGCTAAGTCCCAAAATGATGATGTCAGAACTACACTCAAAGGTTACCACACCAAGCAAGGCAAACTTATATGAAGGCAAGGACCCTGATGGGTCATATGGTATGGATCGAAAAATCGGCTAAGTCCCAAAATGAGGATGTCAGAACTACACTCAAATGTTACCACACCAAGCAAGGCAAACTTATATGAAGGAAAGGACCCTGATGGGTCATATGGTATTTTACGAAAAATCGGCTAAGTCCCAAAATGATGATGTCAGAACTACACTCAAAGGTTACCACACCAAGCAAGGCAAACTTATATGAAGGCAAGGACCCTGATGGGTCATATGGTATTTTACGAAAAATCGGCTAAGTCCCAAAATGATGATGTCAGAACTACACTCAAAGGTTACCACACCAAGCAAGGCAAACTTATATGAAGGCAAGGACCCTGATGGGTCATATGGTATGGATCGAAAAATCGGCTAAGTCCCAAAATGATGATGTCAGAACTACACTCAAAGGTTACCACATCAAGCAAGGCAAACTTATATGAAGGCAAGGACCCTGATGGGTCATATGGTATTTTACGAAAAATCGGCTAAGTCCCAAAATGGTGATGTCAGAACTACACTAAAATGTTACCACACCAAGCAAGGCAAACTTATATGAAGGCAAGGACCCTGATGGGTCATATGGTATGGATCGAAAAATCGGCTAAGTCCCAAAATGGGGATGTCTGAACTACACTCAAATGTTACCACATCAAGCAAGGCAAACTTATATGAAGGAAAGGACCCTCATATGGGTCATATGGTATTTTACGAAAAATCGGCTAAGTCCCAAAATGATGATGTCAGAACTACACTCAAAGGTTACCACACCAAGCAAGGCAAACTTATATGAAGGCAAGGACCCTGATGGGTCATATGGTATGGATCGAAAAATCGGCTAAGTCCCAAAATGATGATGTCAGAACTACACTCAAAGGTTACCACACCAAGCAAGGCAAACTTATATGAAGGCAAGGACCCTGATGGGTCATATGGTATGGATCGAAAAATCGGCTAAGTCCCAAAATGATGATGTCAGAACTACACTCAAAGGTTACCACACCAAGCAAGGCAAACTTATATGAAGGCAAGGACCCTGATGGGTCATATGGTATTTTACGAAAAATCGGCTAAGTCCCAAAATGATGATGTCAGAACTACACTCAAAGGTTACCACACCAAGCAAGGCAAACTTATATGAAGGCAAGGACCCTGATGGGTCATATGGTATGGATCGAAAAATCGGCTAAGTCCCAAAATGGGGATGTCTGAACTACACTCAAATGTTACCACATCAAGCAAGGCAAACTTATATGAAGCAAAGGACCCTGATGGGTCATATGGTATTTTACGAAAAATCGGCTAAGTCCCAAAATGGGGATGTCAGAACTACACTCAAATGTTACCACACCAAGCAAGGCAAACTTATATGAAGCAAAGGACCCTGATGGGTCATATGGTATTTTACGAAAAATCGGCTAAGTCCCAAAATGGTGATGTCAGAACTACACTCAAATGTTACCACACCAAGCAAGGCAAACTTATATGAAGCAAAGGACCCTGATGGGTCATATGGTATTTTACGAAAAATCGGCTAAGTCCCAAAATGATGATGTCAGAACTACACTCAAATGTTACCACACCAAGCAAGGCAAACTTATATGAAGGCAAGGACCCTGATGGGTCATATGGTATTTGACGAAAAATCGGCTAAGTCCCAAAATGGGGATGTCAGAACTACACTCAAATGTTACCACACCAAGCAAGGCAAACTTATATGAAGCAAAGGACCCTGATGGGTCATATGGTATTTTACGAAAAATCGGCTAAGTCCCAAAATGGGGATGTCAGAACTACACTCAAATGTTACCACACCAAGCAAGGCAAACTTATATGAAGGAAAGGACCCATATGGGTCATATGGCATTTTACGAAAAATCGGCTAAGTCCCAAAATGAGGATGTCAGAACTACACTAAAAAGTTACCACACCAAGCAAGGCAAAGTACCTAGGTGAACCCTAGGAAGAAACACGGACCAAGTCAGATGGCCTAAGTCAAGAGAACAAGTGACCTAGGCAAAGTTGTATGGCGCTGAGGACCCTGAAAAATCTGGTTAGTGTAGTTTAGACAGGGTAGGTTTTTGGGTCGGCCGAACCCCCTTATTTTGGGTTTTGGCCTCATCAAGAAGCTACACCTAGGCAAACTGCCTAGGGTGAAAGTGCGAAGACCAATCGAATAGTAAGACAAGTTTTGACCGATCGCCCTAGGCAAGCTTGTATGAAGAAAGGGACCCTAAGGGTCATATGGAAATACATGAAAAATCGGCTAAGTCCCAAAATTGGGATGTCAGAACTACACTAAAAAGTTACCACATCAAGCAAGGCAAAGTACCTAGGTGAACCCTAGGAAGAAACACGGACCAAGTCAGATGGCCTAAGTCAAGAGTGCAAGTGACCTAGGCAAAGTTGTATGACGGTGAGGACCCTGAAAAATCTGGTTAGTGTAGTTTAGACAGGGGAGGTTTTTGGGTCGGCTGAACCTCCTTATTTTGGGTTTTGACCTCCTCAAGAAGCTACACCTAGGCAAACTGCCTAGGGTGAAAGTGCGAAGACCAATCGAATAGTAAGACAAGTTTTGACCGATCGCCCTAGGCAAGCTTGTATGAAGAAAGGGACCCTAAGGGTCATATGGAAATACATGAAAAATCGGCTAAGTCCCAAAATTGGGATGTCAGAACTACACTAAAAAGTTACCACATCAAGCAAGGCAAAGTACCTAGGTGAACCCTAGGAAGAAACACGGACCAAGTCAGATGGCCTAAGTCAAGAGTGGAAGTGACCTAGGCAAAGTTGTATGACGGTGAGGACCCTGAAAAATCTGGTTAGTGTAGTTTAGACAGGGGAGGTTTTTGGGTCGGCTGAACCTCCTTATTTTGGGTTTTGACCTCCTCAAGAAGCTACACCTAGGCAAACTGCCTAGGGTGAAAGTGCGAAGACCAATCGAATAGTAAGACAAGTTTTGACCGATCGCCCTAGGCAAGCTTGTATGAAGAAAGGGACCCTAAGGGTCATATGGAAATACATGAAAAATCGGCTAAGTCCCAAAATTGGGATGTCAGAACTACACTAAAAAGTTACCACATCAAGCAAGGCAAAGTACCTAGGTGAACCCTAGGAAGAAACACGGACCAAGTCAGATGGCCTAAGTCAAGAGTGCAAGTGACCTAGGCAAAGTTGTATGACGGTGAGGACCCTGAAAAATCTGGTTAGTGTAGTTTAGACAGGGGAGGTTTTTGGGTCGGCTGAACCTCCTTATTTTGGGTTTTGACCTCCTCAAGAAGCTACACCTAGGCAAACTGCCTAGGGTGAAAGTGCGAAGACCAATCGAATAGTAAGACAAGTTTTGACCGATCGCCCTAGGCAAGCTTGTATGAAGAAAGGGACCCTAAGGGTCATATGGAAATACATGAAAAATCGGCTAAGTCCCAAAATTGGGATGTCAGAACTACACTAAAAAGTTACCACATCAAGCAAGGCAAACTACCTAGGTGAACCCTTGCAAGAAACACGGACCAAGTCAGATGGCCTAAGTCAAGAGTGCAAGTGACCTAGGCAAAGTTGTATGACGGTGAGGACCCTGAAAAATCTGGTTAGTGTAGTTAAGACAGGGGAGGTTTCAGGGTCGGCTGGACCTCCTTATTTCGGGTTTTGGCCTCCTCAAGAAGACAGACCTAGGCGAATTGCCTAGGGTGAAAGTGCGAAGACCAATCGAATAGTAAGACAAGTTTTGACCGATCGCCCTAGGCAAGCTTGTATGAAGAAAGGGACCCTATGGGTCATATGGAAATATATGAAAAAACGGCTAAGTCCCAAAATTGGGATGTCAGAACTACACTATAAAGTTACCACATCAAGCAAGGCAAAGTACCTAGGTGAACCCTAGGAAGAAACACGGACCAAGTCAGATGGCCTAAGTCAAGGGTACAAGTGACCTAGGCAAAGTTGTATGGCGCTGAGGACCCTGAAAAATCGGGTTAGTGTAGTTAAGACAGGGGAGGTTTCAGGGTCGGCTGGACCTCCTTATTTCGGGTTTTGGCCTCCTCAAGAAGACAGACCTAGGCGAATTGCCTAGGGTGAAAGTGCGAAGACCAATCGAATAGTAAGACAAGTTTTGACCGATCGCCCTAGGCAAGCTTGTATGAAGAAAGGGACCCTATGGGTCATATGGAAATATACGAAAAAACGGCTAAGTCCCAAAATTGGGATGTCAGAACTACACTATAAAGTTACCACATCAAGCAAGGCAAAGTACCTAGGTGAACCCTAGGAAGAAACACGGACCAAGTCAGATGGCCTAAGTCAAGAGTGCAAGTGACCTAGGCAAAGTTGTATGACGGTGAGGACCCTGAAAAATCTGGTTAGTGTAGTTTAGACAGGGGAGGTTTTTGGGTCGGCTGAACCTCCTTATTTTGGGTTTTGACCTCCTCAAGAAGCTACACCTAGGCAAACTGCCTAGGGTGAAAGTGCGAAGACCAATCGAATAGTAAGACAAGTTTTGACCGATCGCCCTAGGCAAGCTTGTATGAAGAAAGGGACCCTATGGGTCATATGGAAATACATGAAAAATCGGCTAAGTCCCAAAATTGGGATGTCTGAACTACACTAAAAAGTTACCACAGCAAGCAAGGCAAAGTACCTAGGTGAACCCTAGGAAGAAACACGGACCAAGTCAGATGGCCTAAGTCAAGAGTACAAGTGACCTAGGCAAAGTTGTATGGCGCTGAGGACCCTGAAAAATCGGGTTAGTGTAGTTCAGACAGGGGAGGTTTCTGGGTCGGCTGAACCTCCTTATTTCGGGTTTTGGCCTCCTCAAGAAGACAGACCTAGGCAAACTGCCTAGGGTGAAAGTGCGAAGACCAATCGAATAGTAAGACAAGTTTTGACCGATCGCCCTAGGCAAGCTTGTATGAAGAAAGGGACCCTATGGGTCATATGGAAATACATGAAAAATCGGCTAAGTCCCAAAATTGGGATGTCTGAACTACACTAAAAAGTTACCACATCAAGCAAGGCAAAGTACCTAGGTGAACCCTAGGAAGAAACACGGACCAAGTCAGATGGCCTAAGTCAAGAGTACAAGTGACCTAGGCAAAGTTGTATGGCGCTGAGGACCCTGAAAAATCGGGTTAGTGTAGTTCAGACAGGGGAGGTTTCTGGGTCGGCTGAACCTCCTTATTTCGGGTTTTGGCCTCCTCAAGAAGACAGACCTAGGCAAAGTGCCTAGGGTGAAAGTGCGAAGACCAATCGAATAGTAAGACAAGTTTTGACCGATCGCCCTAGGCAAGCTTGTATGAAGAAAGGGACCCTATGGGTCATATGGAAATATACGAAAAATCGGCTAAGTCCCGAAATTGGGATGTCTGAACTACACTAAAAAGTTACCACATCAAGCAAGGCAAAGTACCTAGGTGAACCCTAGGAAGAAACACGGACCAAGTCAGATGGCCTAAGTCAAGAGTACAAGTGACCTAGGCAAAGTTGTATGGCGCTAAGGACCATGAAAAATCGGGTTAGTGTAGTTAAGACAGGGGAGGTTTCAGGGTCGGCTGGACCTCCTTATTTCGGGTTTTGGCCTCCTCAAGAAGACAGACCTAGGCGAACTGCCTAGGGTGAAAGTGCGAAGACCAATCGAATAGTAAGACAAGTTTTGACCGATCGCCCTAGGCAAGCTTGTATGAAGAAAGGGACCCTATGGGTCATATGGAAATACATGAAAAATCGGCTAAGTCCCAAAATTAGGATGTCTGAACTACACTAAAAAGTTACCACATCAAGCAAGGCAAAGTACCTAGGTGAACCCTAGGAAGAAACACGGACCAAGTCGGATGGCCTAAGTTAAGAGTACAAGTGACCTAGGCAAAGTTGTATGGCGCTGAGGACCCTGAAAAATCGGGTTAGTGTAGTTAAGACAGGGGAGGTTTCAGGGTCGGCTGGACCTCCTTATTTCGGGTTTTGGCCTCCTCAAGAAGACAGACCTAGGCGAACTGCCTAGGGTGAAAGTGCGAAGACCAATCGAATAGTAAGACAAGTTTTGACCGATCGCCCTAGGCAAGCTTGTATGAAGAAAGGGACCCTATGGGTCATATGGAAATACATGAAAAATCGGCTAAGTCCCAAAATTAGGTTGTCTGAACTACACTAAAAAGTTACCACATCAAGCAAGGCAAAGTACCTAGGTGAACCCTAGGAAGAAACACGGACCAAGTCGGATGGCCTAAGTTAAGAGTACAAGTGACCTAGGCAAAGTTGTATGGCGCTGAGGACCCTGAAAAATCGGGTTAGTGTAGTTCAGACAGGGGAGGTTTCAGGGTCGGCCGAACCTCCTTATTTCGGGTTTTGGCCTCCTCAAGAAGACAGACCTAGGCGAACTGCCTAGGGTGAAAGTGCGAAGACCAATCGAATAGTAAGACAAGTTTTGACCGATCGCCCTAGGCAAGCTTGTATGAAGAAAGGGACCCTATGGGTCATATGGAAATATACGAAAAATCGGCTAAGTCCCAAAATTGGGATGTCAGAACTACACTATAAAGTTACCACATTAGCAAGGCAGACTTGTATGAAGAACGGGACCCTGGTGAAAGTAGCAAATATCCCAAACCGAACATGAATATTATGCACACAAGAGTACGAACATAAAGGAACACGGACCAAGCGTACCGAGAGAATCGGTACTATAGAACCCTCGTGGTTCTACACAAAGACTTTATGTTAGGGGTTCAAGCCCCATAGTACTCAAACGGTGACAGTAGCAAATATCCCAAAACGAACGTGAATCTTATTCACAAGAGTACGAACATAAAGGAACACGGACCAAGCGTACCGAGAGAATCGGTACTATAGAGCCCTCGTGGTTCTACACAAAGACTTTATGTTCGGGGTTCACACCCCAAATCGAACGTGGAATTTACTTTCTGATGGTCATGCGGTCGTCCAAAGGGGTCTAGTATCCTGGGATGACAAGCATCACGGGCACAGCTCGTATCAAAACAGTCGAAGAGGCCCGCGAAAGCTTGCTTTCCATGGCTATGCGATGCACAAATTGAGTTTACTCACCGTAGTATAAAACGAACGAACCGAACCTATCCGAGTAGGGATAATGGGCGCAGTAACATACTTCTGTGACCCAGCGAGAGTTGAACGAGGTGACATGAACTGTCAGTGGCTTATATCAGATGGGATACATACATGAGATTGCTTTCAAATCTACACTCGAAAACCTAACCAAGTAAAAGCGAACGTGGGGAGGATTCGAAACTGGTAACGAAATCTTAAGCTGGAAAGAGTCATCACTATGGATACATATTATGCGAAACCAATCAAGTGCTCATTACTGATCCAAAACCGAAGAGCACTAGTGAACACCTTAATCTCACCCTAGTTCACATCCAAGTGATCGACCACGTGTGTGAAGCAAAGACCAATCGAATTCCTCAATGGACCGAACACTATGAACAAATGGCCAAAAACGTTATAACTATCCAAACATACTACTATCTAGCGAAAGTCATCACGATGGAACCATACCATGATCTTTAACCTATAGCGCTCACTATATTCCTACCCAGAGTGCAAGTGAACAGATTGCTCACCCCTACCAGTTCACATCCACGTGATCGACTAACATACCGAGGTTACCACAAGTCAAAGTTATACGTTTACAAGCGCAAGACCAATCGAAAACCCCGAAAGCAATCTCGACCCAAAATGTATTATCCGTGAGTGTAGTCGAGTCTCGTACTCGTCATCTGTAATCGTCGGATAGAATATCCAGTACACGGTTGTCTTTCCAAATGAAATCTACATACAGAACTCGCTCTTGGCAAATGGGTGGCAATGGCGCAATCAGGAGCGAGTTCCCGTCCGGGTGCCAAGTGATTGGCAAATGTCTGGGGGAAAGCAACCATATGTTGATTTGTCTGTTAGTGTACTGGGTGTTTGAGGTATGTAGTATCCACGCTTGGTTGGGTGTGTCAGAGGACCGTGAATGCGTTCGCAACCCCAATTGGGGTACATCGGGAATGATTTTGTGGAACCGATGTGCCCGGCACACACTAAGTTTTGTTGCAAGTTAATAGTGTGCCATGTCCGGGGGGGTTGTGATTAAACTCTGGTGAATTGCGTACTGTGGTGATTGGGGTATGAAAGCCCCGCAGTTGCAATGATCGGACGCGCCTAGCGTGTCCTTTAGTTGATGGTAGGGAAATGAAGGCCCTTGTCAGCTCACCTAAGTATTCATGGAAGTTTGGCATAAGGTCGCTGTGGTAGGGGTATGAAGGCCCCGTCAGCGCATGCACAATCGGGCGCACGAGCGCTTAGCGGAGTCGAATGCCGCTCAAGTGCCTGTCCGGTGCATCGGGTGTGTGTGATACGAGGGCAATGAGGTTCGCACGGGGGCTCGCCTCCCGTGTGCTACCGGACTTGACAACATATAGAACGTGGTGTTTGCTCCTCCGGGTGCAATGGGACAATGAACATTCGAACGCAAAGTCGGAATTCTGGTTGATCCTACCAGTAATATACGCTCGTCTCAAAGGTTAAGCCATGCATGTCTAAGTACAAACAGATTTAATGTGAAACCGCATAAGGCTCAGTATAACAGCTATAATTTACGAGATCATCAACCTAGTTACTTGGATAACTGTGGAAAATCTAGAGCTAATACATGCAACATGCCAGGACCCTCGCGGGAACTGGTGCACTTATTAGTCAAACCAATCGCGGGTTCTCCGTGTCATTGAGTTGAAGTCTGGATAATGATGCTGATCGTATGGTCTCGCACCGACGACAGATCTCGCAAATATCTGCCCTATCAACTATGGATGGTAGTATAGAGGACTACCATGGTTGCAACGGGTAACGGGGAATCAGGGTTCGATTCCGGAGAGGGAGCCTGAGAAATGGCTACCACATCCAAGGAAGGCAGCAGGCGCGTAAATTACCCAATCCCGGGACGGGGAGGTAGTGACGAGAAATAACAATATGAAACTCTTTAATGATGTTTCATAATTGGAATGAGTAGAGCATAAATCCTTCTACGAGGATCAAGTGGAGGGCAAGTCTGGTGCCAGCAGCCGCGGTAATTCCAGCTCCACTAGCGTATATTAAAATTGTTGCGGTTAAAACGTTCGAAGTTGATACTTGTCCAACACAGTCCGGCTCCGCCGACCCGGTCAACCCGTGGTCGGTGGGCCAAGTCGGAATCTGGTTGCGACTCAATGGTGTGGTAGGGCACCAAGTCTGTGTCATGGTGTGCCCTTCAACGGGTGCAAGTGTAACATAGAGCTCGACCGCTCACGTTTACCTTGAACAAATTAGAGTGCTTAAAGCAGGGTGCCCAAACGCCCTAGAATAATCTTGCATGGAATAATGGAATACGACCTTGGTCTAATCTTTCATTGGTTTGTACTCAGACCGGAGGTAATGATTAACAGAAGTAGTTGGGGACACTAGTATTACGGCGCGAGAGGTGAAATTCGTAGACCGTCGTAAGACTAACTAAAGCGAAGGCATTTGTCAAGGATGCTTTCTTTAATCAAGAACGAAAGTTAGAGGATCGAAGGCGATTAGATACCGCCCTAGTTCTAACCGTAAACGATGCCAACTAGCAATTGGGAGACGCTACAACCAGGTGCTCTCAGTAGCTTCCGGGAAACCAAAGTCAGGTTCCGGGGGAAGTATGGTTGCAAAGTTGAAACTTAAAGGAATTGACGGAAGGGCACCACAATGAAATGGAGCTTGCGGTTCAATTTGACTCAACACGGGAAAACTTACCAGGTCCGAACTTATGGAGGTGAGACAGATTAATAGCTCTTTCTCAAATTTAAGGGTAGTGGTGCATGGCCGTTCTTAGTTCGTGGATTGATTTGTCTGGTTAATTCCGATAACGAACGTGACTCACATATGCTAACTAGAACGCAGTCAGCGTTAATGCGTCGATGCCGATTGGAACGGGTTAGGACCTTTCGGTGGAGTATGACCTGACACCTTCGCTGTTCGTGTGCGCAAGTGCACTTACGGTACGCTGCTTAGCAGGACAATTTGTGTTTAGCAAAATGAGATCGAGCGATAACAGGTCCGTGATGCCCTTAGATGTTCTGGGCTACACGCGTGCTACAATGTGGGTAGCAGCGTGTCTCCTATTCCGAGAGGAACGGGAAATCACTCAAATACTCACTTAGTAGGGATTATGGATTGCAATGGTCCATATGAACTCGGAACTTCTAGTAAGTGCTGGTCATCAGCCAGCGTTGAATACGTCCCTGCCCTTTGTACACACCGCCCGTCGCTACTACCGATGGATTATTTAGTGAGGTCTTTGGAGATGATCGTTCGCTGGATCCTCGTGAACCGCGTCTGCTTTATCGAAGTTGACCGAACTTGATGATTTAGAGGAAGTAAAAGTCGTAACAAGGTTTCCGTAGGTGAACCTGCGGAAGGATCATTAGTGGCCAAGTGATCCTTCCAGAAGTCCGAACCTGCGGGTTGAGACTTCGGCACAAGTTGCCATATGATAATTGACGAAACACTATAGAAGTCCGAACCTGCGGGTTGAGACTCAGGCACAAGTTGCCATATGAAAGTTGACGAAACACTAACAAGTCCGAACCTGCGGGTTGAGACTTAGGCACACGTTGCCTTATACATGACTTCGAACAAATACACAAGTCCGAACCTGCGGGTTGAGACTTAGGCACAAGTTGCCTTATACATGACTTCGAACAAATACACAAGTCCGAACCTGCGGGTTGAGACTTAGGCACAAGTTGCCATATGAAAGTTGACGAAACACTAACAAGTCCGAACCTGCGGGTTGAGACTTAGGCACACGTTGCCTTATACATGACTTCGAACAAATACACAAGTCCGAACCTGCGAGTTGAGACTTAGGCACAAGTTGCCTTATACATACATTGGCCAAATAAACAGAAGTCCGAACCTGCGGGTTGAGACTTAGGCACAAGTTGCCATATTATATTCGATCAAACACTAAGTAGTCCGAACCTGCGGGTTGAGACTCAAGACCGTAACAAGATGTCACTATACAAGTCCGAACCTAAGGGTTGAGACTTAATGCGATCTAGATACCAAGTTGACATCCAATACCTGTTGAGCAAAACCAAAGATTCCCTGTTCTCGAATGATTACACTATATAACAGGGAATCATGAAGAAATCAAGCAAGCGTGAAACAAAGTCATCACTTGGGCATGCTCGATAGCCAACCACATGACCTTAACCTAAGAGAGCATGCAAACCACATGATACCTATAAACGATTAACCCGCCCTAGTTCAATCGTTCACCAAGTGATGACTTCAGTATGGCTAAGAGAAAAACTTTTAAATGGGAAAAACTCTAAGTCCGAACCTCCGGGTTGAGACTTCCGCGTCGGAGGTGGGCGCACCTCCTATCCGAAAGATGATGAATCAGGGGTGTTCGGTCAGCAATGGTCGGATGCCCCGTCGTAGTCCAACTATGACAATCAAAGTCAAGACCTCCGGGTTGAGACTTTCCGCGAGTACAAGCATAAAGGAACACGGACCAAGCCGTACCGAGAGAATCGGTACTAGAGCCCTCGTGGTTCTACATTGAGAGAGCCCTCGTGGTTCTCATTAGGGGCTTTATGCAAGTCGTACTCAATACTGTGGTGTGAAGTATAAAGTATAGTCCTCGCCTGGTCCACGCTGCTTCGGCGGTCCTGGGTAAGATAGTTAATTCTAGCTTGCCCTATAGTGGAATGAGGACACTTAATGCTTCGTCTTTTAGCGGCGGCTAGACTCCTCCTCACGGGGAACGAGTTGACGCGCACAGCGGCGGCTTACGCACTATGGCAATCATGGATGCCTGAAGATTCCGTGAAGTTCTCCCCTGGTCCACGCTGCCTCGGCAGTCCTGGGTAAAATGGAATATTTCCAGCTTGCCCTATAGTGGAAGAGGACTATCCAACAATACAAAGTCAAGACCTCCGGGTTGAGACTTTCCGCGTCGGTGGTGTCGCGCACCGCCTATCCGAAAGATGGTGTAACAGGGGTGTTCGATCAGCAATGGTCGGATGCCCCGTCATAGTCCAACTATGACAACCAAAGTCAAGACCTCCGGGTTGAGACTTTCCGCGTCCGGAGGTACGCGTACCGCCTACCCGAAAGATGGTGTGCTTCTGGGGTATTCGATGAGTCGGATACCCCGTCGTAGTCCAACTATGACAATCAAAGTCAAGACCTCCGGGTTGAGACTTCCGCGTCCGTAGGTACGCGTACCGCCTACCCGAAAGATGGTGTGCTTCTGGGGTATTCGATGAGTCGGATACCCCGTCGTAGTCCAACTATGACAATACAAAGTCAAGACCTCCGGGTTGAGACTTCCGCGTCGGAGGTGCGCGCACCGCCTACCCGAAAGATGATGAATCAGGGGTGTTCGATCAGCAATGGTCGGATGCCCCGTCGTAGTCCAACTATGACAATCAAAGTCAAGACCTCCGGGTTGAGACTTCCGCGTCCGGAGGTACGCGTACCGCCTACCCGAAAGATGGTGAATCAGGGGTGTTCGATCAGCAATGGTCGGATGCCCCGTCGTAGTCCAACTATGACAATCAAAGTCAAGACCTCCGGGTTGAGACTTTCTGCGAGTACATGCATAAAGGAACACGGACCAAGCCGTACCGAGAGAATCGGTACTAGAGCCCTCGTGGTTCTACATTGAGAGAGCCCTCGTGGTTCTCATTAGGGGCTTTATGCAAGTCGTACTCAATACTGTGGTGTGAAGTATAAAGTATAGAGTCCTCCACTGGTCCACGCTGCTCCGGCGGTCCTGGGTAAGATAGTTCATTCTAGCTTGCCCTATGTGGAAGAGGACTCAATACCCTACCTGTTGAGCTTGAAACAAAGTCATCACTTGGGCATGCTCATATTGCCATACAATATTCCATTATCTACTAATGAGCATGCAGCTATATGATTATAACCTGTAAACGATTACCCCGCCGTAGTTCAGCGCTTCAACCAAGTGATGACTTCAGTATGGCTAGTGTGTGAAGTATAAAGTATAGTCCTCCCCTGGTCCACACTGCTTCGGCGGTCCTGGGTAAGATAGTTAGTTCTAGCTTGCCCTATGTGGAAGAGGACACCATACTTAATACTGTGGTGTAATGAACAAAGTATAGTCCTCCACTGGTCCACGCTGCTTTGCAGTCCTGGGTAAGATAGTTAGTTCTAGCTTGCCCTATGTGGAAGAGGGCATACAAGACAAAGTATAGTTCTCCCCTGGTCCACGCTGCTCCGGCGGTCCTGGGTAAGATAGTTAATTCTAGCTTGCCCTATGTGGAAGAGGACTCAATACCCTACCTGTTGAGCTTGAAACAAAGTCATCACTTGGGCATGCTCTATAGCCAATCACATGACATTAACCTAAGAGAGCATGCAGCGTATTATCCCAATGCAAAGTAAACGATAGACTCGCCCTAGTTCAGTGCTTCAACCAAGTGATGACTTCAATTTGGCTAGTGTGTGAAGTATAAAGTATAGTCCTCCCCTGGTCCACACTGCTTCGGCGGTCCTGGGTAAGATAGTTAATTCTAGCTTGCCCTATGTGGAAGAGGACACCATACTTAATACTGTGGTGTAATGAACAAAGTATAGTCCTCCACTGGTCCACGCTGCTCCGGCGGTCCTGGGTAAGATAGTTCATTCTAGCTTGCCCTATGTGGAAGAGGGCATACAAGACAAAGTATAGTTCTCCCCTGGTCCACGCTGCTTCGGCGGTCCTGGGTAAGATAGTTAATTCTAGCTTGCCCTATGTGGAAGAGAGCATACATGAACCAAGAACGAAGGTTATGATCGAGGAATGATTCGACAACTAACCGATGGTATGAAATGTGAAGAATTCAAGCAAGCACACAATCAAGTCATCACTTGGGCATGCTCGATAGCCAACCCTATGACATTAACCTAGTAGAGCATGCGAAAACCAATATATATGTAAACGATGCCCCTCCCTAGTTCAGCGCTTCAACCAAGTGATGACTTCAGAATGGCTAAATCAAATCGGTTCAAAACATACCATCGGTACCCTATTGAAACACACAAGTCGATATCAAACCTCATGATTGTGTAGTCCTCCACTGGTCCACACTGCTCCGGCGGTCCTGGGTAAGATAGTTCATTCTAGCTTGCCCTATGTGGAAGAGGGCACATTACTCAATACTGTGGTGTTATGAACAAAGTATAGTCCTCCACTGGTCCACGCTGCTTCGGCGGTCCTGGGTAAGATAGTTAGTTCTAGCTTGCCCTATGTGGAAGAGGGCATACAAGACAAAGTATAGTTCTCCCCTGGTCCACGCTGCTTCGGCGGTCCTGGGTAAGATAGTTAATTCTAGCTTGCCCTATGTGGAAGAGAGCATACATGAACCAAGAACGAAGGTTATGATCGAGGAATGATTCGACAACTAACCGATGGTATGAAATGTGAAGAATTCAAGCAAGCACACAATCAAGTCATCACTTGGGCATGCTCGATAGCCAACCTCATGACATTAACCTAGTAGAGCATGCGAAAACCAATATATATGTAAACGATGCCTCCCTAGTTCAGCGCTTCAACCAAGTGATGACTTCAGAATGGCTAAATCAAATCGGTTCAAACCATACCATCGGTATCCTATTGAAACACACAAGTCGATATCAAACCTCATGATTGTGTAGTCCTCCACTGGTCCACGCCGCTTCGGCCGTCCTGGGTAAAATGGAACATTCCAGCTTGCCCTATGTGGAAGAGGGCACATTACTCAATACTGTGGTGTGAAGTATAAAGTTCAGTTCTCCCCTGGTCCACGCTGCTTCGGCGGTCCTGGGTAAGATAGTTCATTCTAGCTTGCCCTATGTGGAAGAGGACACTTCATACTTCGTCTCTAAGCGGCGGCTTGACTCCTCCCTACGGGGAACGGGTTTACGCGCACAGCGGCGGCTTACGCACTATGGCAGTCATGGATGCCTTACGTTTCTATGAAAAGTGTGTTCCTCCCCTGGTCCACGCTGCTTCGGCAGTCCTGGGTAAGATAGTTAGTTCTAGCTTGCCCTATGTGGAAGAGGACACGTAGACTTACTGTGGTGTGAAGTATAAAGTTCAGTTCTCCCCTGGTCCACGCCGCTTCGGCCGTCCTGGGTAAAATGGATTCATCCAGCTTGCCCTATGTGGAATGAGGACACTTTATGCTTCGTCTCTAAGCGGCGGCTTGCTCCTCCCTACGGGGAACGGGTATACGCGCACAGCGGCGGCTTACGTTATGGCAGTCATGGATGCCTTACGTTTCCATGAAAAGTGTGTTCCTCCCCTGGTCCACGCTGCTTCGGCAGTCCTGGGTAAGATAGTTAGTTCTAGCTTGCCCTATGTGGAAGAGGACACGTAGACTTACTGTGGTGTGAAGTATAAGGTTCAGTTCTCCCCTGGTCCACGCCGCTTCGGCCGTCCTGGGTAAAATGGATTCATCCAGCTTGCCCTATGTGGAATGAGGACACTTTATGCTTCGTCTCTAAGCGGCGGCTTGCTCCTCCCTACGGGGAACGGGTATACGCGCACAGCGGCGGCTTACGCAAGTTAGTCACCCTCGGCAGTGGATCACTCGGCTCATGGATCGATGAAGACCGCAGCTAACTGCGCGTCATAATGTGAACTGCAGGACACATGAACATTGATAAGTTGAACGCATATTGCACGTCGTGGGAACCTACCATGATGTACAGATGACTGAGCGCTTATATTTGAGAAATGTATCGCATACATTTAACTACGCCGTGACACCCGTCACGAGACGTGCACCATGATGTTAACTAGGGTCGCGACGACCCGCTAGCATTAAAGAACCCGTGGTTTACAATATACTGGCATTGGAATTCGAAGTATTTAGAGCGTCCGTGTTCCCGCGTGAGGCGGAAGTACGAGGAGAAGGCGTGCTTGTGGTGTCTGTGGTGGTGTTTACTGATGTCTAGCTTCAGCTTATTTATTTATTTAAATAGAAGCGAAGATGTCAAAGTAGCGTCGAAGCAGCAGCGGTAGCACAAATGATTCAAGTATGGAAGTTGACCAAAGGAACACAAACAAACTAGCGTATGGGCAATGGAAGGTATCAGTGAGTTAAACCACACGCGGGCTAACAGCCCGTTAACCGAGTCCAACGGTACATATTGGACATTGAAACAAAGTAGTCGCAAGCCAGATGTGACGATAACAACCGCAAGGTACATAAGCCTCAGTTCATGTGTGACAACCCCCTGAATTTAAGCATATTAATAAGGGGAGGAAAAGAAACCAACCGGGATTCCCTGAGTAGCTGCGAGCGAAACGGGAGAAGCTCAGCACGTAGGGGTGGCGGCCAGTCCGTCTATCCGATTCCGTGTACTGGTGCGTCTCACTAT